>NT_176515.1:769467-852589 GCF_000188095.3 Bombus impatiens
TTTGTTTTTTTTTTTTTTTTTTTTTTTTTTTTTTTTTTTTTTTTTTTTTTTTTTTTTTTTGGCAGTACAGTCCTGGCAGTACACCACTTACAGGGATGGAGGCGGGCTTGTTGACCACGACGACGTCCTCGTCCATGTGTATCACCGTGATCGGCTCCGAGGTGACAGGCACCTCGTGTCTGCAACACACCAATCGCAACCAGCTTAACGTGGCTTTGTTCCTCTTGCGCGTACTCTCATTCATTCCCTCTTTCTCTTTCTTACACGCACGCATACCACAGAATGGAGCTTCGTTTATTCGCGTGGGATTTCCAATGAAACGGTGTGTCTTTGACGGTCGATGGATCGGTTGCACAAGATTTCTTGCGTTTCGATCTCGGTTACGAATATTAATAGTGTATCGACTCTTAATTTTAGGATCGATACTAGGATCAAACAATTATAAGTTTGGATTGATTTTCATTTTTATGGAGAATTTGACGTAGAAAACTGTAACACAAGAAACCGGTATTTTTACCGGTCGTACTTACATTTTCCAAGACCCTTCGCATAGTATGGTTGTTATATAAAGCGTTTTAAAGGTATATAATATCCATACTATGGGAACGGAAAGCTCTGAATTTCTTTTTCTTCCAATCTTTTAAGAAAAACTCGAAATTGCTAATTATTTTCAATTTGATTATGACATATTTCTTTGGTGGCAAATGTCCGGATAAACGAAGCTCGTACATGTAGAAATGACGACAGAGAAGTGCACAGTAACGATTCGCGGGAAGGGAGTCGGATCTCGAAACACGAGGGAAGGTGTTCGAACATGTCTGTTCTTTCCAGTCCATAAAGCGTTGAACGTGCATGATTCTCTTTGGAACTGTTAACTCGTAACACGTGCTCATGCGGTTTCGAGGATTTCTGAATGACTTGTATCTCTCCAAAAAAAAAATCCTACATTTTAATATTATTCAAAAAGAGAAAAAACACGATGGAAAATGTTTCGCTCGTCAAGCGTCATAGTTTCAGATGTTCGATTTATATCACTCAAAAAGACACGACAGAAAATGTCTTTCGTTAAATACTTTACCTTCCATGGTATCCAACATTCTCTTCGCTCCAATTTCTTTTGTACTTCGAACGTTTAGAGAAACACGGTCGACAAGTGAATTTTCAATTTTCAATCGCTTTGTAACTGTTCCGTTTCTAATTTCTTAATTAATCCTCGCTTGCTAACGTCATAAAACACCGCAATAATTTCTCTTTCCTTTCGTTAAAAATAGCAGTTGATCTTGAGCGATCTTTCAAGTATTCGTTTTCTATTTGGATTCTATATCTTACTTGATAAATTTCGGCAATTTCTGTTATGCGTTATAAAATGCGGAGAATAAAATATTCTAAAATTAAGTAACTTATAATTAAGTAACGTCACTTGCGATCCAACCAAAATGTTGCGTAAGTGTAAATTAAGGATCCTAAAGGATGTAAAGGATGTAAAGGATGTAAAGGAATTAAGAACAACCAATATCGATAATATTCTAAAACCCTCCCATCTGCCAAATCCTCCGAAAACTCTACTCCTTTCCTTCCTTATTCAAGGAAGATTCTCGATACGCAACAATCCTCTTAAGGATCGTCCGATTAATCCAAAATTTACTCCGACTCTGTTTTTAACGCTTCAAATTTCAAAAGTCTCCGAAGAACTTATAGTATCCGTATCCCTATCTTCGAGTTGCCCATTGTCCTCGGGCAAGTCGACCAGAACCTTTACGCTCCCGCAAAACTCAAGTTAAACAGATTAATGGCGATACGAAGAGAAAAACGATCGTGAAAACGGGACAAAGAGGAGGCGCAACGACGACAGGTGGCCAGTCTTTCCTCGTATAAGCTCGTGTACGTTCTCGGCGAGTTCAATTACACGTTCCATCTACCTAATGCATTCCTTGAAACTGCGCTAGTCGTCGCGTGGCGTCGGCACTCTTTCGCTTTCGAAGACAATAAGAAAAACACCGCGAAGCCTTCTCCTTCCGCCTTTCTGCCACGTACCTTTTTCCAATGCTCTCTGCCGCGCTTCATCCTCCATTTCGTCGCTTCTCTCTTTCACCGTACTTTCGCGCTTTCTCTCCTCTTCCTTCTCTGTTTTTCCTTCGTTTTCGTGTCTTGGCTCTTCTTCCGTTTTCTTCCTTTTTCACTCTATCACCGCGTGCACCGACTGTTTCCTTCTGTTTGTCGGCGAAGGAAAGTATCGTTGGGGGGACGCTTCTCCCTTCTTTCCGAGACGTCTCTTTGAATAATTCAATTCGCGTCCGGGTAATTTCTAGGGGTTGTCTTTCGGTCGACTCGAGTGCAAGACGATTCCACTCTGTTTTCGAAACGGCGCGTGGCGACTGGATTTTTTGGAGGAACGACGGTCGTTGAATTGAATTTTATACGGTTGTTTTTATACGAAGTGTTGGAGAAGGAGGGACATTTATAAGGTGTGATCGTAGCATTTAATTACGAAATCGTCGTTCGAAGCTTACTCCTCGAGTTATAAACAATTTATTTTTACGTTAGAAATACGCTAGTAGTTGGACGAGTCGGCGAATCAGCTGACTGATCGCAGAGATTATCAGATTACGATGACTTTTCAGAAGGTAATTCAATTTCTTTTCCCATGATGTATCGTTGTCCGATAAAATGGATTCCAGAGCAAGTTTCTTACTTGTAATCCAATAATTACCTCGGTCGAAATAAGACACCATTATGATTAAACAACGAAGAAGCTCGAGCATCGACGGTGGAAAGGAATTTCTTCGAAAGTTTCGGATCGCTCGGCGATGAGGTATCAGCATTACAATTAAAAGTTGAACAGCATCTTGCCAGCGAGATCGATTCGTCGCTTCCCTTTTTGTTTAGAATGTGGTCGAATAAAGAGACCCTTGGGAACTGCTCGTTTCGATCGAAACTTCCGCATGCTTCGACCGATAGATGTATTTCGAAGCTTAATTTAGCTGACATATTTCCATAGTTTTCTAACAGTTTCACGAAAGCACAGTCTCTTTCGTTTCGTTCTGTCTTTGAATTATCATCTTCTCTATGCAAGATACGGAAGATCTAAGACACAATTTGGTGTTAAAAAAAAAAAAAAAAAACAGATTAGCTACATCGTGTACGAAGGTTTTCACGGCTGACTGTATATACTTGGTTATTTTTAATTGATAATTATCTGACGTACATTTACTTCGAATAAATATCTTTCGAATCGCAGAAATTACTTTAAGCACTTTCACGAGTTCTCGCGAACTCCGTTTCTTCCACAAACAAACGTGATCTATTTCGAAACTATTGTTTCCTCTTTCAATAAATCGCGCGAACTCTTCACGCCTGGTCGAGAAAGAAGTCGTTGGGACTCTGTTTCGCGCATTTGGCCCGATCGACTTTTGGCAGCGAATCGATCTCGGAAGGCACAGATCGACATATTTATTATCCTTCGTTGCTTAATTTAGCGTTCTGGGGGATACGCGTGACGGAAATTGACGGCTGTTAAACAAACGTTGTAGGATAATGTCCGTACCGAATGGAATCTTCGCGCATCAGTTCGTTTCGCAGAGTCGTTACATAATACCGGATTAAATCGAAGGAGGTTTTGTTGTAAATAATTTCAGGATTTCTCGCCGTAAAATTACAACACAGTACCAAGGGAGCGAGTTCTCGCGAGAAAATGGGCTGACGTGTCTTAAAAATATTTCCTCTCGGAATAAAGAGAAATATTTATCTTCCATTCTCTTCCGTTATGGTACATCTAGCATGGTATTCTTTATTTCGCGAAATGCGTGCAAGATGTAACACGCAAAGTACACACTGTAACTACTCCGTTAATGTCTTTCCTCTTTCTCGGAGATTAACGCGCCAACGGTTACGCAATACCGCAATACCGAAATAAACTTTCAATTACTTTCAGTTGTATAATTATCTCCTTCGTAAATTTTATTACAGCACGCTGCATTTTAACACTACAATTAGTTAACACGAAGTTATTTCTACCAAGACCAGTGAAAATGACTGGTCTTTAAAAAATACGTAATAATAGAATATTTTTATATTTATCGATTTATTACTTTCTTACAGAAGCAATTCCACGTTATGTAGTATATTTTTGATATTGTTAATCCATCTGGGACCATCGTCCCTAAACGAGGGTCGACACATTTATAAAATTGTAGAACCAATCATTTTCACTGCTATGGTATTTCCAGTATCAGCATCTAGAGATCTAGCGATCGATCCGGAATTTTCCTGAAAACTGATATCGTCGTATCGAGCGATACGCGGTAAAAATTTGAAAAACGTGTGACAATTTGTACAAAGCGAGGAAACTGGTTAATCGGGGTTCGATAAACAGATCGCAGCACCCTTTTACACTTTGACAAGTACCAGGCATTTTGACTGGTATTGGTACAAGTGGCCTTGGTACAAAATTATTTTCAGTTCGAATACATAAAAGACAAAATAAAATTCATTATATAATTCTTTTAGTTATCGTTGCGAAAGTCATTACATCACTGCGGAGAAAAAATATAACACGAAGTGGAAATTTTAAAATAAAATTGTAAAACCGGTCGATTCGACTGCTGTGGTAGTTCTAGTGTTAATAACGCGAAATTCAATCGTACGGCAACGTTATTGCGAGGAAATTTAGGAAATATATATATATATTTGAATGAAATTAATCAATGTTTAAGTAAGAAAACAAATACGAGAACACGCACGGTTGTTTGAAGAAAAAGGAGAAACGCGCGAATGTGCTTCTAGATGTTGCAGCAAAACGTTTCTAATCGAGCTTGATTGGCAGAGGTTTCCTCGCTCCGTCTGCTTTCTCTGTGAAACGTGGCTGATAGAACTGGGAAAATTTCATGCAACGGTATTACGCGGATATTTCGAACTAACCACAGAAACTAAAACATTTACGCTGGAATACAGTCGATCGCGTTTAATATCGAGTACACGTTATATAGTACTTTAACGTACTAGTAAATTAAACGTTAACAAACTGACCGGCAGATGTAGTTGTTTCTGGTCGAATTAATCTTAAATTTGGCTGCGTTATATCTTTTTTGCGACAATATCGAGAAATTTGTATTTCCATTAACGCTAATTACCACGAATAAAATTGTACGACGTCTGAAAAAATGTCAACCTCGAAAGAGTTGATAAACTTCTCCCTATTAGAATTTACTTTTATTTAAAAAAAGGAAAAATATCGAGAGCTTTAAGCGATTGTAATTCGACGAATCGAACGGAGTGTAAAAGAAGATTTTCAGAATATCATATTGCGAAGGATAGAGTTAGTTGATGGTTGCAACGGTGACAGATTGATCTTTGTTGAAATTAACACGTTTCTTCCAGCTTGGGAAAGCGATTCAAAGTTTAGAGGGAAGGAGGACACGATTTCTGGGTGACAAACGACGTCCCGACCTTTCGATTCACCACCTCGCCAGATAACCGCACAGGAATCGACCACGAGTATCCCTTATCTCGGCAAGTTTGCCCCGCGGTTATCGGGGTCGAACCGGGGACGTATTTTTGATATTGTTAATCCATCTGGGACCATCGTCCCTAAACGAGGGTCGACACATTTATAAAATTGTAGAACCAATCATTTTCACTGCTATGGTATTTCCAGTATCAGCATCTAGAGATCTAGCGATCGATCCGGAATTTTCCTGAAAACTGATATCGTCGTATCGAGCGATACGCGGTAAAAATTTGAAAAACGTGTGACAATTTGTACAAAGCGAGGAAACTGGTTAATCGGGGTTCGATAAACAGATCGCAGCACCCTTTTACACTTTGACAAGTACCAGGCATTTTGACTGGTATTGGTACAAGTGGCCTTGGTACAAAATTATTTTCAGTTCGAATACATAAAAGACAAAATAAAATTCATTATATAATTCTTTTAGTTATCGTTGCGAAAGTCATTACATCACTGCGGAGAAAAAATATAACACGAAGTGGAAATTTTAAAATAAAATTGTAAAACCGGTCGATTCGACTGCTGTGGTAGTTCTAGTGTTAATAACGCGAAATTCAATCGTACGGCAACGTTATTGCGAGGAAATTTAGGAAATATATATATATATTTGAATGAAATTAATCAATGTTTAAGTAAGAAAACAAATACGAGAACACGCACGGTTGTTTGAAGAAAAAGGAGAAACGCGCGAATGTGCTTCTAGATGTTGCAGCAAAACGTTTCTAATCGAGCTTGATTGGCAGAGGTTTCCTCGCTCCGTCTGCTTTCTCTGTGAAACGTGGCTGATAGAACTGGGAAAATTTCATGCAACGGTATTACGCGGATATTTCGAACTAACCACAGAAACTAAAACATTTACGCTGGAATACAGTCGATCGCGTTTAATATCGAGTACACGTTATATAGTACTTTAACGTACTAGTAAATTAAACGTTAACAAACTGACCGGCAGATGTAGTTGTTTCTGGTCGAATTAATCTTAAATTTGGCTGCGTTATATCTTTTTTGCGACAATATCGAGAAATTTGTATTTCCATTAACGCTAATTACCACGAATAAAATTGTACGACGTCTGAAAAAATGTCAACCTCGAAAGAGTTGATAAACTTCTCCCTATTAGAATTTACTTTTATTTAAAAAAAGGAAAAATATCGAGAGCTTTAAGCGATTGTAATTCGACGAATCGAACGGAGTGTAAAAGAAGATTTTCAGAATATCATATTGCGAAGGATAGAGTTAGTTGATGGTTGCAACGGTGACAGATTGATCTTTGTTGAAATTAACACGTTTCTTCCAGCTTGGGAAAGCGATTCAAAGTTTAGAGGGAAGGAGGACACGATTTCTGGGTGACAAACGACGTCCCGACCTTTCGATTCACCACCTCGCCAGATAACCGCACAGGAATCGACCACGAGTATCCCTTATCTCGGCAAGTTTGCCCCGCGGTTATCGGGGTCGAACCGGGGACGAAGGTCCTTTGGCTGTGCGATCCGCAATTGCTCGAGTTATGATGGAACTAATCGAACTCGGTGGCCCGTTTGCGGAGCCGCCGTCAAGCAATGAGTTTGAGGTCGGTGAATTGTTAAAAATTTAGCCGAAGTAGCGTGAAAGGAACGGAATAATAAATCGAGCGAAAGTGCAACGAATAAACGGAATAATACAAAAGCTGGCAACTCGGAGAGGATATGGAAATGTTGCGAGATAACAGTTGTTTGAAATTTTAATTCTTCCAGCGATAGTTTTCGATCCTGTGGAAAGATGTAGCGTACAAATTGAAACGAAATATTCCGAAACGAAGTAAGGTTTCTTTCGCAATTAGTAAGAAATTTCTTTCGACGATTTTCGAATGGAAACCTAACGGCGATAAATTCAGGATTCGAAGGAAACTAACGTCGGAGAAAATCCAGTGTTGGAGAGTATAATTCTCGGAGGGATTCCATTTTGTATCCACCGTGGACGACCGGTCCGTTTCCGCCGCGAACAACCAGTATCTGGATTTATTTCGGGAGTCAAGCCGAACAACGCGGAATTACGAAAATGCTTTTCGAGCTCAGGGACGAGGTTCGACGTCGGTCTAGCCGTGATCTAATAATTAGGCGCGACTGCTTTTCGAGATCGCGAATAATTGGCCGACGATAGCTGCTGACACCACGGAAAGATTTACAGAATGTCGCCAGCTTATACTTGTAAGCGACTCGTTCAAACGCTACATCGACCGTTACTTTATCGTCGTCATGAATTTAAATACTTGTACGTCAGAAATGTTTCCACGATTCTACGTGATATTTGGAAATTCTCAGTGAAACGACGCTCGGTTTGCAATTCATATTTTCACGTTCTTATGATTCACATTGGATTTTCACGAGTAATTAGCGTTTTATCTCGCAAAAATTCTACTCAAGGGGACGACTTTTAATCCATCGATATTAACGAAAAATATCAATTTGCAAGAAATCAAATAAATATACGAAGATACGACAATTCGTATCAAATCGATGATAATTTGTCTGTAAAAACAATGTCGAAGGATAAACGAGTACCATATTACGAGTTCCGGATAGCGCTGAATAATATTTTTACGATACCTTATCTGGTGAACAAGAATGAAGAATCGAAGAACGTCGATTTAATACTCGTGCGATTTATCGACGATTCGTGAGCGACCGTTTCACCGATGTACCGACTAAACCCGTGTGAAACAGCCGTGCATATTTCATTGGAGATGCATGTCACGTCGGTATGCGACCCGCGTTAAATTTGGAAGGCGTCGTAGTTGTAACACGGTGAGTGTTGCACTTTTCAAATGTCAGCCGATGCGACACGGCGACGCGTCTAGACCGTCTAACGCGACGCTTCTCCATGGAAATTCAATATTTCTATCGAGTCTAACACGGCCTTTTAATTCCGTTGCCAATCCTCTCTCCACTTAATGGTCGCCTTATAGACGCGCGACTAACGACAAAAAGATTTTATTTTATTATCACGATGGCGAGGTAAAATTTTTAGCAAAAATTTAATTAAACCGCGAAATTTTCTGCGCGAGATCAGATAGTAGCGACCTTCCTTGTCTCGAATAAATGCTACAGATAATCAAGGAAATAAGCGAAAGACTTTGTACATTAACCCTTCGCACTCCTACGTCGAGCGTGACTCGGCATCAGTTTTTATCTCGGGAGTTCCTTTGTCGAGTCCCACCTTCTTTTGTGAAACGTGCGAAAGAAAACCAGAATTGCGTCTTGGAAATTGTTTCGAGATATATCGTACACTTAAAAGTTACAAAATACAACAATAGTGCGAATAAAACTGCTATTTAAGTGAATTTCTTTCTTCCTTTATTTAATTATTTAAATTGTCTTATTTTTTAGTCAAAGTAAATTTCAAATAAAAACGTCTAAAAACGTCGGGAGCTGCTGATAACGAAATTGAAATAAAATTCGCAGTGCAAAGGGTCGATGATCGTCTCGCGATGCAAGAAATGCTCTTAGTCATTAACGTATAATTTTACTAAAATATTTGATATCAGACGCGATTAAAAAGTGCGAAGCAAGATACGCGCGACCCACGCTACAGAAAATATAAAAGATTCAAGAATACGAAGAAGAGGACGAGGTTTTCGGTACTTTTACCTGCGTCAAGCGCTACACGCGAAAACCTAGAGAGGATGCGATCAGAAGCGTTAATTCCGCCCTCGTTCGCAGGGAGACTGATCCTACGACAACCGCTCTCGTGCATGTCCCTGGCGACACGGAAAATTGGGTAGGATAATTCAATTAGCCAGAAGCGGTTCCGTGGTCGAACGATCCGCTTCCGTCGGACACGTCGTGCAATTTCGCACGAGAGTAGCCTTTAGCAATGAATTAGAAACGCATTTAACCAGCTAAACGGAAGACAAGCCATCCCCTTCCGTTCTCAATTTATGCTGTTTCGCGTCCACGAGTGTTTCATTCGAGAACAAAGCTCTCGCTCTCGTGTTTCACGAATAAAAAACACAGATACCTTTCGTGTCTACGAACGTTTTCATTAATTGCGTCGATCGAACGCCAATTCGAAAGCACTCGAAGCGTAAGAGACCAGCCCCGCTGCGATTACTTATTCCAGCGGATGGATTATTTAAGGAATAAAAAAAAAAATGGAAAGAGAAAGGAAAGAAGAGGATACGCAGAATAGTAAACTAAGAGGGTGGAGGACGCGCTTTTCCGATTATTCATTCCCTTCCTATCGACGTTTCATTATGTTCGTGGAAAATTCGAGTAGCGTCTAACAAGACCAACCTTCCTTTGGACGCTCCGAAAAGCTGCAGAAACTGCGGCGTAACGAATAATTGGACGAACGATGGGTCGTTCCGTGATGCAGGAAGATAAAGAATCTTTGGTTGGAGCAATTAAACGCACGCCAGGGATGATCCGTGAAAGGACAAAGCTGCGCGCTACATCTGCTTGGTAGTCAATTACTTTGATCGGGCAAAATGGGAAATCGAGAATCAGATTATTAGCAGTTTCAATGGTTGCAGTTGTTCTTGACAGATACAGAGAACTCCGCGTCAAGATCGTCTTTAGCTGTCGATACTCTTTTAGACGTGACTTTTAGACGTTGGATGAAAGAAAGTTCAAAATTGCTACTCTTATATTACAGCGATTTTCTACCATCTTGGTCATTTATTCCCACGAAGCTAATTAATCTCTTCATCGATGCGTGTTCCGCGATATCTCGAAACTGTTTAAGAATGAAACATTTTAGGGCGGGTTTACGACCACGAGATGCAGCGTACATCAATAAAACTTGCATACGCTAAATGTTTATACTTTCGCGAACATCGCCGTATGCCTATTCGCTGATTTTATCAAATGCAATTCCATCCCACAAAATTACGATCGTACGTTTCCTCTGGTTTACCTTTCTTTCGTGCGACGTAGCTACCTTATCGGTACCCCATTTGGGACACGTTATTTTTACTCGCATAGCTGCATAAAGATCCGCCGACTCGTTAAGCGACGTTTAATCCACGCAGCGGGAATAAGAATCGCGGGTTCGCGATAAGAGTGTATCTCAGCTCGCTGAATAAGTGGTCTACAAAAGTGTTATCGCGAAACGCGAGGTCGAGTGCCAAGGCGACCGGTTAGAATGGCGGCGAGAGCCGGGGGTTAGGTTGTGTGCACGGAAAGTTAAACGGAAACTGTACTTGTTGCTTGAAATTGACGTAGGGTCGGTGACAATGTTTGGCGGAGGTGGTTGCCAAGAAATACAACCGTCCATCGGCGCTTCTCCTCTGTCAGAAGCTGGAGGAGAAGGAAGAGGAGGAGGACTTGGTCGTAGCCACGACATCTCCTGTACGCCGCCCCGTTACGGAAGCGAACTTGTTGCTGAATTTGGCAGCCAGCTCTGGAACTTGCGGAAGAGGAGCACGGCTGGTGGCTCCGGAGTTGTTGCCTCGTGCGCCAATCCAACCCTTGAATTTATGCCCTTCCCTCGTAATTCCGTCCACTGTCTGGAAATTCCATCTCTCGCTAGAAAATGTTCCACTGGTAACCACCGCGGTAAAATATCCCAGTGAATTTCGTCGAATTACTGGTTTTCGCTGGCTTTGGCCGTTTCGCGGATATACCTGCATCGTCAACTTTCATTCGTTATCTCATTTAAGGCACGGCTTTTAGGCGTGTTTTTACAGCTCTCTTCCGCTTCTTTCTCCGTCCAGTACTTTTCCACGCGAGGGATACGTCGACTCTTTCTCGAATTTTATTTTTACAAAGTTTCATTCTCTGCAACCATTTCGGATTACCATGTTTTCATGTTCTCCTCTGTAGGTCTTTCGTTTTCCTTTTTTACGCTCGCGTTTGTACCGCGCGTTAATTCCAATAATTATACGTAATAATTGGAATATCGTACGTTGTCGGATGATATTGACATATCGATAATAATTAACATTAGCTGGTATAAACGAAGAGGAATGTGATCGAAGATGGATGAAAATTGGTCGCGTAAATGGACTCGAATAACGTTACGATAGCTTTTCGTCGAATTGCATCTTCGACTTACACGAATGATAGATAATTGTATAATTTGAGGCAATAACAATATATACGATAAGAAAGAAAGCCATCAATTATTATGAATCCGAACAGCAATACATTTACAAGTATCAGCCAATCCGAAGCTATTCTTTCGACGTTTGTCGGACAAACAATGACCGTTTTAAAAAATCGTCGCGGGACAAACGACCCTCGGCGAACAAAACGCGCAATTTTGAAACAAGTGGGGAGGAAAGGGGGCCGATTCGAAGCGAAATCCGCGATTTCATTCTTCCCGATCCGTCCTTTCTCGGTCATTTCCTTTTGTAGTGCCGATGGAGGCACGATACATTGAGTCCGCGCGCGCTCGTTCCTCCATTTTCGCGGCGTACAACGAACAGAGAAACGTAGACGGGACAATGAGGCCGGAGTTCCCACGGAATAGTCTGCAAATCGAAGGAACATGGCACAAAAGCGACTTGACCGGAACGGGCGCGGGGAAACCGTTAGGGAACAAGCACGAAACGAGCTTTGGGATATTTTTTAACGTTTGAAAAAAAAAAAGGAAAGAAGAAAGGAAGAGAAGAAAGGAGAAAGAAAAGGAGCGAAAGGACGGAAAAGAAAAGAAGAAACTCTTCGTCTTTCAGTGTCGAGTCCCTTTGTGAACGGCGTATCTGTTCGTACTCGTTGATTTTCTCCTGTTCGTCGAGGAATCGCGAAGGTACTGACGAGCAATCTTTGCGCGACAATGACGCGATCAACTGCTTCCTTGCTTTATGACAGCGCGTGAATGAGAAAATACGAGATAATTCTTTTATATTTTCCCCAAATTTATACGATTCAATCGACGATGGTTCGAGGAACGTAGTAGACTCGACGTAGTTGTTTAACGCTCAACCGTAAAACTGGACAAAATTCCAGTATACAAAACCTTGGAGATTTTTCTAATTTCGCTGCTGCTTAAATTTCCTATCGGAGGTATCGAAGCAGGAAAATTACACGGAAGCCTGTGAACCCTTGGCGCTTCCGTTATTCGGAAAATTTCAATTCCAGCGTTAAATACACCCCAGGCTTAACTCGATTCAGGACGAGAGCGGCAAGTTACTAGAACGAAGATCGATCCCCTAGACGAGCGATGCGTGAACGGCTGCGTGTGCAAAAGGTCGAAACTCAGAAGGGTTGATATCTACGATCTCGCGCACCAGGTCTGCCTATCAGGCTCTTGCTTCTTCGCGAGTAACAGATACCGTGTAGCTCGAAAAACAAGCGACTTGCGATCCTTGCAGATATCATCGTGCACCCGGTCCGAGCTAATAAATCAACCTGTCACCGAGCTTCAGCTTCGTCCTCGACCCGCAACACGCTCGACCCATCCCTTGCCACTCGGTTTGACTTACCAGCGGACCAACGACGCCAGTGCATGCCGGCAACCCTCTATCTTTGAGGATTAACCAACGCCAACCAGCTTCGTTAAGCAAGCTGTTACGTCACCTCTCTCTCTCTCTCTCTCTCTCTCTTGTCTCCTTTTGCATCCAAGATTTTGTTGTAATCTGAAGACTAAAGGAATTCAGCTCCGAGGAGGAACAAGTTTTGAAACAAGTTTCGGCAGGAGTTTCGAAACGGTAACTCGTAAACTGGAATAATCGAATAATTGCGGCGAATTCAAGGGGAGATAATTTTAGGTGGAGTATCGATCACGGTTTGAGAGATTTCGTAGGTTTTCCAGGTTCTCGAATTTTGCAATTGCGCATTTAACGATAGAACGGAGGCAAGGTAATTATTCAGGACGTTTCAAATTGCGAATCGTATTGGATCGTAATGTTCGATAATCGCGGAGAGAAACGGAAAGACGGAAAAATTCGACGAGGGGAGGAAAAAATATGATACGAGAAATTTAAGAACCGTCTGGCGAGATAATAATGGATGTTAAATATTGGACCAGCAGAGAAGCTTGTATACGCATACATAGGTAAAAAAATGAATTTGAAGTTGACATGGATCGATAGCCACGAGACCATGAAAACTTTTCTCTATTCGACCAACCGGTGCGAATCAGCCGTCGCGTCGTCCCATAAAATGCATGCTCCAAAGAGGATTTCGAAACAGAAACGTTCAATCACTGGTCCTGACATAATTTTACTTTTACCGCGTGTTTTTTATTTTCTACTCGAACTACTTGTCCCTTCGTACGTCCATTTTCAAATGATACATAGTATGCATATGCAGGAAGCGTCCGATTAAAACACGCGGTAATTAAAACAAAAGGTCGTTCAAGTATCTGATGAAATAAAACACAAAAATGGTAATAAAAAATATTCATAAAAATGTAAGAAACCATTGAAACGCTTTTAAGACGATTCGAAGAAATTTCTTTCGTACTATTATTAATTAATAGGAAAATAATTTTAAGAACGACAGTTTCTAGAGCGATTAAATTTATCGTATATTTTGTTTCAAGTTCTCCGTTATTCGATAGAACGAATAAGAGATTGGAAAATATTTGAATACGACTGACGGAGATAATTGGCCATTCTACCTTGGAATTACGCTTCGATGAAATATGAATTAGGCGTACACGCACGTACAAACGGAAAGAAGTTAAAACCGACTTTTTAGAAAGCGAAGCCTGCTATCGAAATATTCTGGTTTATGCTTTTGACTCGTTTCTTTGTGTAGAACCGCCGTCTTTTCGATCCTACATGTATATACGTACGCGTGCGTACGCGTGTAAATTATGAAAGCCATTCGAACGAAATCGCACGATCCGTATTGGAAAAGCGTCGCCCCGTTATAAACTGGGAATTCCAACTTCGATGGATCCGCAAATATTACGCCGGAATCCATCGATATTTCTGGCGCTTGCCGATTTCGTCGAATCGCGTTCCGCAAGATTAAAGGCTCGACATTTAATTTTATTATCAACGAACGTGTCGGCCATCTGAATCCTATTGACTGCGAACCGAAACGATAACGAGCAGCTTATGCGAATTTTGAATCGTTCTATCTCGATGTTTCTATCAATTTTTACCGTCAACATTTGCCAACTTTTACGCAAAAGTTTTATATAGAAATTTCAATTTTCATTTGTTACAGCGTGTTAAAGCACACGGCATAACATATACTCTCCTCATCTTTAATCTGACTACACATAAAAATACAAATTGTGCTCTAATCTTTTATCGTCACCCGTTAGATCAATAAATTAAATTAAATTAAATTAAATTAAATTAAATTACATTGAATTAAATATAGCCCCCGTTCCCATAAAGACTCTGTTAAATTTTTCTCAACAACAAATCGAGATGTCTTTGAAAAGAATCTCTAGCGGGACAGGTGACAGGAACAATTTATCATCGGGACGAGCATAAATAAATTCGGTCAACGAACAATTAATCTTTCTGCAATTTTCCAGCTGATCCTCCAGGGTTTCTGGCTCGTGTCTCGTCTTACAATATCGTGTGTCCATCCAATAGCCGACTAATGCATGCGGAAACTAATTCGGTGTCCTCATGAAATGCAAATTCTCTGAGAATACAGGCAGACAGCGGCATCTCGGGATCCTCGCTGTTTTTAATCGAGTCTGCGACAACATGAGAGGACATTGTTGAGGGGTTGATATTCCCCCGTTGACGTACACTTTTTGCGTTTAGGCGGCAGGAAAACGCCAATGATCGTTTCAAGTTTCAAGAATTCGAAAATTTAGAGAATTCGAAATGTAGAAAATGTTAAAAGATACAAAAATTAAAAATCTCGATGGTAGAGATGTTCGAATGTTGAAGAATTGGGGAGAGAAGAAGGAAAAATTGCGTTAAAGAATGCGATCGGTACAAGTATGGATCGTCGATGGAATTGTTGGTTAAATGGTAGAGGACGCATCTAGTTGAACGAAACTGATTCCGTTCGAGCAATAGATTCTGATAAAAGCATGCAAATGTAGAGAGTAGGGGCACGTTTATGGGGTCAATCCAATTTACGAGTCGCGGGATAGTAAATTCGAGTCACTGTTATCCCGGTATCTAGTCGGAAAACATGTAAACGTCACGCGTCGAATTATGTTTATACCGTTTTATGAACTTCTCCTTCTTCAAGAGAAATTCGAAGAAAATTTTCAGACAATTTGAAAAACGTATCTACCGTACGTTTGATTTCTACGTGTTAAGCACGTTGATTTTATCGGGCTAACCGTAATCCTTTTTTCGAAAAACGACAAGCGCGTTCAAGGATAAACGAGTTTCGTATAAAAGTTACTCGATATTAACCCAGATATCCTTGAGTACTTTTTTACGATACCTTTCACGACACTTTTTAAAATATTGTTATTTTCCTTCGTTTTAATGGTTGAATCAAATATATTAACCATGTTCGTACGTTATTTGTTTATCGTTCATCCGTTATTTCCGTTATTTCATCCATATAAAAAAATAACGTTATTGTTAATTTATTAACCAAATATTTGACTATTTCGAATAATAATATGAAATCAAAAGTTTTATGAAATGCTGAACGCGGAGAATGTAGAAACAGTAAAATACGATAACCTTGCGATTATTCATCCAGCAGCCTCATAGTTATATGCATTTAAATGAAAAATATGTATTCCAACGTAGTCATCCGCCATTAAAAAGTACTTTGTCGCTGATACAGTCGGAACGCGAGTGGAAGACAGAGCTGAAACGCTCGCTCGTTAAACATCGTACGGAATAATAAGCGTGGAAAAGCCAAGCTCTAATAAACTGCTCGAGGAACACTCGAAACGTGATTAAAGCGCAGTTGACGTTCCGCCTGATCTTGCACCTGTAGCTCGCTCTCTTCCTTTCCCTCCGGGGAGCAAACGAAATTCGTCCGTAAATGGACGGAATTAGCGCTACCCTCTTGGTACGCGATCCACGAAACTTTGGTCCTCAACCTGATGTTTGACTATTCCTTATACGAACTGGCTTCTACTTGAAATTCACGATACAATTGCGAATATTTATTGCAGTGATAAATTCCAAGTTACGGGCAGCGTGGCTAGAACGAGGGAAAAAAATGCAGTCGAGAATATAAAATATGTAGATACATTTTGCGCAAAGATACGCGCAGGTAATTGATTTTCTTTGTTCAAAAGCATCTTGCCTCCTTTCGGATCTTTCCGGATTTATGCTTTGACGATTAAAACTCGCGCGCTTTCAAGTCCGATTAATCGTACGATTTCACACTACAGTCCTTCCACGAAAATTCCATGATGTTCCATCCGCAGCTCGTAAGACGTTCTTTCGCGACCAAATCCATCCACAAAGAAAACCCGTTAAACTCTTTCACCACTTTTTCTTCGCTTGCGAAAGTGACGAGCGAAATTAGAAGTTGCCTCGTTGCACGAGGATTTTGAAACGACCAAGTTGCCGAACGGAGATCAAGCGACCAGATAGCATTAACTCGTCGAGCAATATCAAGTTTCTGCAAGCATCGAGCAAAGAGCATTAACTCGAGAACGTTGAGTCGCGAGTTTCGCGAATCTGTCGGTACAGCATAGTGTTCTTCAAAAATTCAGCTTCGGCGAGCCGAGAGACACGCAGCGATAATTCCGTCCCGATAAAACGTATCTACTCGATCGTTGGCAAATTTATCGTAGAAGAGACTTTCAATTTTAACGCTTTAACCACTCTCGCTACCGACAAATGTGAAACCGAACGTAAATCATCGCAAATACAAACGATCGTAATTCAAAGAAAATCACTTTTAAAATCAAGCGACGTCAGACGAAACGAACGATCCTACGATGAATTCTAAGTAGCGTAGAAACATCCGGACGACGATATCGAGACTTTTTCCAAAGAATTTCGCATCGAGTAACAGAGAATGGCAGCTTCGGCATCGGGCAATTAATCCAAGAATGCCACGGCAATTAACAGCGCTTATCGTTCGAAAACGATCTTTCCATCGAGAGTGACGTCAGTATCCGCGTCTTATTGTCCGCGACGAGTAACAGGCTGACCCGAATCGTCTATTCTCGAGACCTTCACCCGCGAGGAACGGCTTTCCTGTTGATCGAGGAGGCCTTTTGTGCAATTGCGAGAAGCAGTCGCGATCCGAGCGCGATTTCTACGCCGCGGGCGTACCATGTGGCTTCTCGCCTGGCGATTAAAATGGCAGGCGTCGCACACGAGGCAGCGAACGCGCTCGGTTTCGCGCCACTGGCCTGAATATTATGCGTGACCGAGGAAAGGAATCCACGTAGTCGATGAAATAAATTCAATGTCACGCGATTTAGATGCAAATCAGACGGTTAATAAAAGAACGAAGGTTAATATTCTAGATGGAAGAATGAAACACGAGGCGACCTCGAGCAAACTTTTTTATTCGACGGACGAGTTAATTAGCCGCGTTTCCGTTCACCAAGAAAATGATATGGCACAAGGAGGATAGAAACGACAAACAAATATCGTAAGCTCGTAAATTCTCCAAACGTCGAAACTATTTTCCGAATTATTTCGTTCGATGAGTTGGTCATAAAAAGCTTCATTGATCCCAAGAAAATGGATGGATCCTAATGGGCGAGGAGAACGATTCTACATAAGAGCCATGTTTCAGAGAAGCGGCGATGATTCTCTTATTATTCGATTTATCGCTATTTAATTCCTGTTAATCGATCTGATCTTGTATATCGAATTAATTTGCATGTACAAGGAATGGTATTTGCATATTCGAGCATGTTCGAGCATATTCTTGCAGCGTTGGATGAAAAGAAAATTGGATATGTTCGAAGAATAATAAGTAGATAATATTATGCTTATGAAGCTGGAATCGATTAACATTTACGTAGAAACTTCGAAGATAACATCTAAAAGAAGTAGAAATGCACGAACCTCGAATGTTCGAAATTGAACAAATTTTTATCAACGAAATAATTTCTCCCGCGCTGTTTAGATCGTGCTTTAAAGATCATTTAAAGACCAAACAGCGAAACAATATGTAAGAATTGTATAAACGAGAACGTAGAACGAGAAGGTTATTTTCACGGAAAAATTTTTAATACGTTTGTAAGTCGGTCAGCAAGCCAGGTAATTAGCGGCAACGCGCTTAAAAATTGATATTCAAGACCGAAGAGATGTATCATTAAAAGCATCATTAAAGACCTCTATAGAAACGAGTCCAACATGGAAGCAGGTCGATGTGTGGAACGTCTATTCAAAATCGGGACACTTATCGAATACAATTATCTTCGGAACGAAACAGCTCGCGATCTCCATCCAATTTCTCACTTTCTCTTTCTTCTCGATCGCAACGCAAACTCGAATCGCTATTTTTAATGGACCATAGATAGATAGACGGCGAATGTTTGTGCAAATAAAGTAAGGTAGGGTTATTCGAGTAAGAAGGATGTTCGAATCAAATTAAAGCTATTTGTCTCGTAATTCGCCATAATTTCTATAATCGTACAAAGTCTATCTTTTTCTCGTAATCGACGATACGTCCTAAACATGGATTCTATGTATTTCTTTGAAGTACGTATATTTGTTGTTTTATTTTTCCAAGGTTTTCTATATGACTTGTGTATATCGCTTAAATCACTCAGTTGTCCAATTGCTTCGCTTCTTCTACATAAATAAAACGACGAATAGTGGCAGAATGGTTCACTTTTATTTCGCACGATATTTCTCTTGCTGTTTGTCGTGGATTATCTTAGCTGATATCTCTTGAAACATCGACGTTGACGAAATTTCGTGATCCTTCTCTCGGTTCGTTTTACAATAAAAAAAATCCTCAGCCTTGGATTTCGTGCAGTCACGTACGATCGACTTAATGTCCGTACAACCTTCCTCAAATATCAAATTAATTTTTCAACGGATCTACGGATCTTACATAGATATGCAGCGCGTAATTTCATAATTGAATCACATCTTGTAGAAAACAGAAAATAGTCTCAATATTTTTTCGTATCCAGTATTAGAAACGATATTATAAAATATTATAAACAAAAGAAATATACAAATTTTACGCTTAATCTCATAATTCGATTATATGTTTTGCCAAAATTAACCAACTATTCTCGATATTTTTGTACATAGCCGTATGTGTAAAAACGTGTCCACCGACCGAATCTTTCTTCTCTCTGCTGTTTCTCTTTTTCACGGCTGTCCTTGAAATTCAAACACCGCTGCAAGAATCGCAATCTCGTGGCACACGATAACCGTGCTGATAATAGGAACCTGGTTGAGCGATGGCGCGTTTAACAGCGAGGCACAGATTCCTTTATATCCGTGCCAAGGATATCGAGGGACACTCCACCCTGCGGTTCCACCGTGAACGTGAGGATAACGCGCCGGTTTCTTGTTATTCGCACTTGGGAACACTCGTGCCAGCGATTTCCGTTCTTGTTCTTTCATCCGGTGACGGTCTGCCACCGATTTTAGTCAAGATAGGATAATACCTTCTTTCGGGATTATTGGCTGGGAAGATCGTTCGACTTTCGGTTATTAGGGGGAGCAGACGGATCTACGAATTTTCAGACGGCAGGAACTGGAAATGAAATGTAAAGATATTTCCGCGTAATTCTGATTTTCTCCTGATCGTTGGAAGAACGAGGGAGCGGAAGGGGTCTGTCGATGGAGATGGAAGGAATTTATCTTTGATTTCAGAGCCGAAGACCGAAGCTGTTTTCTTCGTGCCGAGTTACAGATTATATCGATACGAATCATTTTGATAGAATTTTTTACGCAGCGATCGATCTCCACTACGATACAGTACAGAATATTTCCTATCTCTGTATGTAAAATATTTTAGAGTAATCTATGACAAGATCGATCTTTAAACTTTTTATTATTTTTGATATCATTCGCGCGAAACATTCCTAAGCTTGTAACGAAAATAAAATATCTCGGAGCTTTGAATCTGCAATGAAAGTAAAATGTGCCAGACTTTCGAATCTTTTAATGAAAATAAAACTGGTCGTCGGACGTTTGATAAACGTATTTTTGTATTTTTTCATAAACTTCTCCGAATACGTCGTTATCGTTTTCGCGAACTATTCAACAGCTTGTAGAATAACGAGGGGATGCCATTAAAAGGGATTCATTAAGGGATACATAATATCACGCAAGAAAAAAGACGACGAAGAAGAAAAGGAACGTACGAGTTGCATTCGAGGAAAGTCTGGAAGCATAGAAAAATAGTGCTCGTTAAGCCATTCAATCCCTCCCCCTCCTGTTCCGCTCGGAAAAGAGTTTTATCTCGTCCCAGTTTACAGAATCGTCCTGTACAATTGCCGCGTTTCAAACGACGAGTAACGTAAGTCACTTCGGACAGGGATCCCTGCTTTTTGTTATCTTTCCTCTGCGTTTCTTTCGATCTATCATCCTCCATTAAATAGAATTTAACGCAAATGTTTCTTGTTCTATTCGACAACGACGATGTTCGAATGAAATCACATCGACTAACATATGCTAGAAGCAACGGATTATCGTTGACTGTTTTATCGTTTAGAGAGAAATTCTCCGAGGATACTGTCGTGTTTGATCGCCATTCAGAAATTGCAAGCTTATGAGCGATAATAAAATAATTATGTCTCGAGAATATTCCCGATAATTCGATACTATTTTTAACGATCAATTTTCCAATCAACGGGCAACAAAGTGGAAGGTACAAAGTTTTTTTACCTATGGACGACGTTGGCCAGCAGATCGTTGTGCCGTAATCTGTAATCGACGTCCACTTTTTGATAGTTCACCGTCAAAGTGCCTGCACGAATACAACGTTCGTATTCTTCTGCCGGATGCGCTCGAAATTCTCTGGCGAATACCTCGAGGATCTTCTCGCCCACCCATCTTCCTTTCGTGAACGTGGTGAAGGTGAAGTAGTAAGGGTACACTTTCCGCAGGCCTGTAAATAAGCAAGCATCACCTTCTAATTAAATTTACCTTTATGGAAAGTCCTGTTTAAATTACGACAATGTCTTGTACATAAATCGCGCAACTAATCTCTGATTAAATAGTCGAATTAATTGGTTCCATCAATTTAACAGTTTTGGGAACCGATTATTTTGTTCGAAAGATTTCGACTTATTACGTAAGATACGTCGAAATATTGCTTAGCCTTGGTATTCTGTAAAGCGTGGAAAGTCTAAGAATTACGACGAGTCGAAATAAAAACGTTTAAAACGGTCGAATTCACGCGATTAAAATAATATTCTGACACGCGACAGACGATTTGCGCATAAACTTTGGCGATAATGGCACGTAAAAGCATTCGTTTAAAAATAATTTTATGCTGATTGATCGGCAGGTTGTGGTAGAAAGCAACTTGGACTCTGTCTCGATCCTTATATCCTGATTAATCGATCGCTCGTTAATTCATCGTCGAGTCTACACACTGTCGTTCGACACACCTCTTTACCGTGATCAAACGATCGTTCACCTTCTCACAACAACGATAAATCACGTCCCTTCAGCCTTGTATATTCCTTGCAACCTGAATCAACGACCTCGCTATGTAAATCCAAACTTGTGCAGAAATAAACCAACTTCGTCTCTCCGAGCGACCAATCACGTAATTCTCTACAATTCGCCGAAGCTCAAGTTGATCTCGCAGTATGATTCATAGCTGGCGGAATGTTCGAGGAAATCGAATTGAATCGTCGAAGAACGATCTGAACGCGGACGAAGTTTCGTTACGGCACGTACGGAGCGTGTACGACAGGTACAACGTACGTTTACACGCCAGACAGCTGAACGAGCGTTTGTTTTAAACTAACGATAAATTTTCCTTGGGATTTTTTAACAAACATTCACGGACGTTAGGATACTGGCTTGTAATTACGTTTGAACTAGCTTTCCAATTTATAGAAACAATTTCCAACAATTAGCAGTTGACGTGTACAACTTCCTGATCTCAGATCTACAGAAACTGTTTAGGAAAATGTTAGAAAATAACAAATATCAAGAATATATGTATTCTACTCGTCTCGTATTCTAAATTCTATTCTCTAATTCTCCATATCCATGGATATCATATATACAAAATCCGATAGCAACATCCCACATCCAATCTTCCCTATTTCATTCCATTACTCCATTCCTTAGATTTTCCACCCATTATCTTCAGTCCCACATCCCGTTTTCCACATACCAGTTCGATAATCCCGTGTCAGACGTAAGACGAGTATGCGACGCGAAAGATATTTTCTAGGGATACTGGATGTGGGTTATAGAATATGAAAAAGAGAATATGAATTGGGCATGAGATACGGAATGGAGAGCCTTAGCGTGGCAAGTAAGATAAAATATGTACACGAGTTAGCGATACTAGTTATGGGGCACAGGGTATGAGATAAGGTGTATGAAATATGGAATGTGGGATGAAACGTGGTGAACCGTGGAACGGGCCTGAAATAATGCATATGGAATAATGGGTATTAGATTCTGGATATTGGATGTAGGATATGCGAATAGCGTGGGATGGAAATGGTGAGGTGTAACGCGCAACTTTTGAATACGTTTGCCTTAGTAGTTACGGAAAATGGAGTATTGGTTTTGGGATACACGATGCAAGATACGACGTAGAACGTAGAAGATGGGATATGGTATAGCGTTTGTGACGCGTGATCTAAATAACCGCGTACGTACGAAATCGTGTATCGCGATAGAAAATCACAACGACAGAAATAGAGGTGATAAGGGATGCGCGGCGCGTTCCAACTGTTTGCGGTGATCCCGTTATTATAATCTTTAAATAGTGACGCGATTGTTTCGTAATTAATTACAAATTGGCACAGCGGCCAGGGTACCGATGGTGGCTGACCGACCGAAAATAAAGCCGGTCGGTATCGCGCCAATCGCGTAAATCACAATAAAAGCCGGACAGCCGGCCATGATTATCCTCTCCGTCCCGTGACAGAGACGCGACGGCACTTCACGTCGCGTCGGATGGAAACGCCTCGAGCGTTCTCGTCGGACAGCAGTCCATCCTCTTGGCCCCGCTTCAAAACCGAAGTCTGGATTTTCAAGGATTATATTTCGCTTGGTAAAACGTTGAAGAGCTACGCGACCGGAGTTTCAGCGTGTTACGAGAGAGGGAAATTGATTCTTGCAACAGGGCAGGTCAAAACGTGAACTTCAATATATTTATTTATCTTTGTCGAAGTAACTACTTCGTGAAAAACTTGAAATCTTTATTTATGTATATCCGTGACCTGCAGACTGCTATTACGCAGAAATATTCTAAATAAGAAGAGGCGCATATTATTGTACCCTTGAACGTACATTATGTTTTCGGTTGCAAAGTCTAAGAACAAAGGGACTAATAAACAAATTTCTATTTGTGTTCCCCGTAGCCTCTAGCCAAAGCTATAAGGTTAATCTTTTTGGTAATGTCTTTTTTCTATAAATACACGATCGTGTTCCCTATCATTCCATTGTTTGGTAACACTACGAGAGTAAGGATCTGAATCGGCATAAACCATTCCATTGGTAACACTACGAGAGTAAGGATCTGAATGAGCATAAACTTATACTTACAGCGACGAGCAAAAGTGTAAACACTTTCCCAAACACACTATCCCAAAATAAGTCGCGGTCTACCGTTTTGCGAAGAAATTGGTGCACCAACGTACTTTTCTCTCATTCTTGCAACTATCGTATGACCGACACTATATCTCTCTGCAATTTGCCGCAACGACAAACCTTTATCACACAAACAAGTAATACTGTTCTTTTTATCTTCGCTAAGTGGCTTCATCTTGGATTAAGCATATCAAACTGAAAAGTAATCAAACGATGGTGTGGAGCAGTTGAGTGCGAAACAGTGGACGATCAGTGTTTATTGACAGTTTTTCGTTTCTCTGACGTTTACACGCTATCATGAACGTTTCCGACGAATCCGATCGCTTGAAAAATTAGTCGTAGCATCGCCTTTTACATAAAATCAGCGCAGTGTGTTTACACTTCAAATTGAACACAGTTTTAAGATTATTCTATATTTTTGTTACCTCTTTTCTTCCGTTTTGTTCCTTTATATCTATCAGTTTTATTCGTTTATTCAAATTTGTTATTTCGTTCGTATTCCTCGTATAGTTTATTCTATTAATCTTTGTTCGCTTATTGTATCTACTCTTTTCTGGCATATTTATTTAACTTCTTAAATTTTATTTATGCCTATCTTATTCCGTTATATCTACTTCTTTCATTCGCTGTATTTATCTTCCCTTCATTTTATTCTTCTCGTTTTATTTCTTTTCTCTTTGATAGGGAGTTGCGAATACTTGAAATTAATAATTAAAGAAAATAACGAAAACGAACGAACGGCGACTAGAATCTCGAACGTTTCAGACTCGAAGATAGACTTTCGGTAGAATTTTATTTTCTATGGAACTTTAAGTATTTGTCATATCTACCTACGATATGCTGTGCGATATGTTTGTATAGAATATGCAAATTTCAGTGGGTCGACGAGAAATACAAACGCATCACCTTTTAACTTCGGATTACCATATTAATATTATCGTTTATCATCGTTTCAATCGTTTAAACGAACAACCATCCTCCCGTAACGAAAGTTATGACAAATTTTAAACGATTATGCATACACTGTGTTATAATTGCACGCGTAAACCCAGCGAATTAATCGTTCCCTACCATCGAATGCATTTGTAATCTGATGCTCCGGACGAATTAATATAAACTAAATGCAACGATGGACCATTTTAGAACGAAATAAATAACAAAGGAAAACGTGATAATTTCTTGCATAAATATTTCGACCTAATCTTTTCTCCTTTGAATACACTTTTTCAAGATTTTATTAACGATTTGCAATTTCCTTTTGCTTTTTTCAACCCACTGCCGAGTAGAAATTAATCCAAAGTTTCCATCGATCGTTCCTTTCTTTCCTTTGCCTGCACTCGTACTCGAAACACTCGTGTATTCGTATTGGATTGCTTCTCGAGCACTCGTCGAATCGAACAAACCTCGCTCGGTTAATTTAGAACTTCTTACGTTTTTGGTACACTCGAACAATTGTACGGATTCTTTACCGCTTCATTTTCTGTACGGTTGCGAAGTGCTTAGTGGATAAAACGACGAATTGAACTAGCTGTAAGTTACGATAACCTTAACCTACTTTTTACTTTCCACAAGATATAAGTATTTACAACATAGGAAATAAAGCGAGGAATTTCTTCTACGGACAAAAGGGGTTCGCTTCTAAAAGCGTTAACGGATTAGAAAAATATAGAAAATGCTTTTGTTCGCTTCGTTAAAGACAACGGGCGATTAATTAAATATTGACAACTCTTTCGGATCGAAAGCTCATTAAAAGTATTTACTTCGAGGAGTACTTGTTTATTTCTCTGTTGGAAATGGTTACAGAGAAAATGAATCCTTTCTTCTACATCGTAAAAAAAACCGGAAAAAGCGAAGAAGGATTTCATTTCATTAGAGTACGTAAACGAAATTAGGTCCGCCTTTCGGTGACTGTTCGTCTGGAAAAAGCACGATCTTGTCTCCACTGGTCGGCCAAAAATTAATCCGACGCTTCAAACGGCCTGCAGTCGGAACTCGCCAATCGTAACACACAACTTCCGTCACGTCGATTTCCGCCGACAAAAAAAAAGACCGACGAGATAAACACGCCAGCGCGTTGATTAACGTTCCCGTTCAATCGACTCAAAGGATACTTCTTCCTTGCTATTTACTCGTCCGCCGTTCCTCTTTTTATTTCACGAGAACTGTCTGGATATCTTCGAAGTTCGAAAGAAACAAGATTTTCGGAATTATCGACTCGAAAATTACTACATCGCGGAGGAAAGGTCGATGCTTTTATATTTCCGTGTTTCGTATTTGCAAAATATAGATACAACGTGAAAGAACTTCAGAGCTCGAGGAGAATTTAATTATTCGAGCGATTACAACGTTTATGTTTTATTTTGTAGACTTTGATCGTTGTTTCGGACGAGTTGGCATCGAATAATAAATTAATAAAAATTGCAATTTCTAATTTAAGCCTCAACGATCGAGGTCTAAGTGTATCAGATATTTGAAATTCCAATTCTTTTCGCCCAAGACGTAAAATTTTCAGATTATAAAACGCGCGTAGTAGCGCAACGCCATTGAAGCATCAGAGCGCTATGAAATGGATTCTTTTAATCGCCTCATTATCACCGAGGGCCCGTCCAAGGTGTAGTTTCAAAGGAAAGCACCAGAGACTCCATTCTCGCAATTAAAATGATTTTAATTAAACAGCTGGAAGCTGTTCGATCGGCTCGTCGAACCGGAACAGGCAGCAAGAAAGCCGTCTGTCGCGGATAAAAGCACAGGGCTTTTCCTTTTCACCGAAGGGAAAGATTACCCTGCAATTTATGGAGCGGCTTGAAGAGGGTGTGTCATCGAAGCGAAACCCATCCCCTTGATTCTCCTCCCCTTTGCCTAGAAAAACGGAATCTTC
Organism: Bombus impatiens; assembly: GCF_000188095.3. Taxonomy (NCBI): domain Eukaryota; kingdom Metazoa; phylum Arthropoda; class Insecta; order Hymenoptera; family Apidae; genus Bombus; species Bombus impatiens. Next base: position 796,393 of record NT_176515.1, read on the forward strand.
CCTTAAAGCGAGGCTTGTTTGTAGTTGGACGCTCTAATTAATTGATACGCGGTTGATTAACGATCACTGCTGATAAAATCGACGAATATACAACATTTATTTCCATTAATCTTGTCTGATGTAAAACATTGAAATATTATCAAAAATACGGTGACTCGCGCTAACGTCCGAATATTTCATAGCATCTAAACTTTGTTTAATTGGCAAAACTACATGCATTAAATTAATAAAATACCAGGATGTCTCTACCAATTGCAATATTTATTTCGGTACGTTAAAAGACAGTCAAGCAATTGGATATTATAAACGAATGTATAGGATAATGAGATGCGAAATAAAGTACAATGTACAGATAACAAATTTGTTCGGGCGTCGTTATAATTATAAATTAATATTCGGAAATTAGGATAAATTAGAATAAAAGTTGCTACGCTATTTATACTCGATTTATCCTTTTACGCCCTACGAGTCCTTTCTCTAGAAAACCGCTCAATTTTATTTGATATATGGCGGCGTCGTACGATATTTAATATTTCCATAAATTTCTTCCACCGATATAAAATATTTTCATAAATGGAACGCAAGACGGCGACAGCGGTGGTTAAAGATCGGAAATGGAAGGTTTTTAGAGAAGGCAGGAAGGTCTCATAGAAATTCGTTGCCTTCTAGATGCTATCAAATGGGATACAGGGGCGAGAGGGAAACGAAATCGATGGATGAATCGAAGAAACAGCGGAAAAATCAAGGGAAAAGAAGCCTCCTCTGAATTCCAGACCAATCGTCCGCGGAATTGCAGCGATCTGCGCGACCAGGGATTACTCGTGGAAACCAATCGGCTCCTTTCAACCGATTGAATCGGTCGACAGAACCGGTTTTCTCGGTGAATTAAACGGAAATCCTAACCAAGAATTTGGCTGGCCGAAGGGAAAACCGGATGAGAACGATCGTAAATATCGCACGAGGACGAAGGAACCATTGGTAAGACAATTCGGTGTTAATTTGCTTTCTTCCTCAATTTGTTTCTCAAACAGAGAAAACGAAGGTCGAAATCGAAACCTGAAACTATCGGTCGTAATTATTATCTTCGCTATATGATGTTTTAATTATTACAGCTTCATATAAGCAAAATAGAGACAGTCCGAGCTAAAATTCTTAGATCAATTGTAAACGTCCCATGGTACGTTAGAAACGAGGACATACGGAAAGACCTTGGAATACCAACGGTCAAGGAAGAGATTAGCAGATTCGCAAGAAGGTACAGAGAAAGAATAGCAATGCACCCGAACCGGCTGGCAGCGGAAACGATCAACACAAGCATAGAAAGAAGACTAAAAAGGAAACACCCAGCAGATCTCATAAAGGATATATCCTAACAAACACGAAGATGGTACCCCATTGGGGGTAGTCACCCACATGATAATCAAACGGCTAAAAAATTCTACCAAATGTCCAAATTGGACAAATTGTGAATTTGAAATATTAAATAAAAAAAAATTATTACAGCTGCGTGACTCTCAAGATTTACATCTCCAGACTAACGTAAATTCTCTTGTATTGATTTTATTAAAAAGGAATTGTAATTTATATTACAAATACTCACACGATACGAAAAACGATTGGCAGGTGTTTGATATACGTTTCAATTGTCTTTGCCAATTCTTGAGAGCTAGATGCCGAAAACAATACGACCGTTTGTAAATTTTTTTTCATTCTCGATGTACCCTAGATACCACCGAACGTTCGCACGGCACAATTTCCGCGTCGAACCGGAAGCCATGCTGGCGTTCGTGCAGAAACACGGCAAATCAAGGAAAGAATGCGGCAGCGTTGACAAAGAGCGACGAAAACGACCAGCAAGAAACCCATCCGTTTTCTGAAAAGCTCCTCGTCAAAGAAATTCCTGCTGCCTAAACTGGAGAACCAGAACGCTCTTCAAAAGTTCGTCGAAACTTTTTAAAACGAACAATACTTTTCGCGATCATACAGATATACCAGTCGCTGTGTTCTGTCCAAATAATACTTAAACACACCTCTGTTGCGGCACAAGACGACGATAGACCGTGTACAATCTTCGAACCGAACTATTTATTCTACGAATGAATTGTTCCAAATCCAAATGGGAGGAACAAAGAAGCTGAATTCTGCTTCCGAAGAAGCGACTGTCCTTGAGCGTGTCATAAGCCTGGTTTACGCTTTAGCTCTCTTTCGAACGATATAACGTTATAAGCCTCGACCATCGTCTATGCGGTTCAGAATTTGATTCCTTTGACCAGCGAATCCAGAATAAAAGAGAAGAAAACCGAAAGAGACAAAAAGAGCGAAAGAAAGGAAAAGACAAGAGGATGGCTACGAAATCGAGCACGATTCGCGTGTTAAGAAGCACCCACACGGTCACCCTTGACGAAATAAAGAACCAGGTGGTGGTGAGCGACGAAGGAGAAAGAGGAAAGAGGAGAACAGGCTTTAGCGGGGCCAGAACACTCGAGCACGAGGGTGTGGATTACGCGGCGAGCGTGAAACGTGCCAAGAGGCGCGAAAACCGTCGTCACCGCTAGCGTGGAGAGAGAAGGGGATCCCGAAGCTTCTCCTCCTGGAGAGAGATCGTCGCTGACGATCACGACGGGGAACCTTCCGTCGCGGTAGTCGGAAACAGAAGGGAAAAGTGGGATAGAGAAGAGATCGTCGAGGAGACAATGCATCGTCCTCCATTGCGACGCGAGTTGAGCCTCCACTCTTCGAGGAAACTGGCGAAGTTTCCGAGCAGCTACGGAGGGAAACGCTTTTCGTCGTCCGACAGCCAATCCTCTATTTCTCTCTCACCTTCACCTTTCTCAAATAATAGAAGACTCAAGACCTATCCTACCATGCACGTTCGCGAAATTCATTACAGCGAACACGTGAGATACGTGCTACTTTTCGAGCTGTAATTACCGAAACCGTTACTAATCGACGCGATCCATGGGACAGACACGTACGTATACCGGTATGTCCTCGTTGTTCGATGGTTGGTAATATGTTGGGTAGCGGAAGATATATCTAGCGTTTGGGAGACCAATGTTTTACGGGCCTGCGGATATTTACTGGTCGATTGTGGAGCGTTTCTAGGGCTGGCCTGGCTTGCTGGCCGAATTGCTCTGTGGGGGTTTGGACGTTCCACGCTGCAGGGGAGTAAATGTTCCAGTGGTATCGAAGTTTGATGGATGTTTGCAGAGTTGGATTATTTTAAAACGGTGGCTATCTTCGTAAGTGAAATATAAATAGAAAAATCTAAATGGTCCTGCTATCTATTTCGGTAATGGTTAAGTTCCTATCGGTGTCGTTGGACCATAGGTGAACCATAGGGAATCTAAATTATCTAATTTTACAGCTACTGGTATCTGTTGAATGTGTCTATATATGTGCCATTCAGAGATAGTTACGCGAAGGTGGTATTCCAGTTGAAGACCAAAGATATCTCGATCTACTAAAAAACTTTCGCGCGCAAAGTAATTTTCCAACTTCGCAAAAACTTGCAAGAGGACTTCAACGACTATCGACTTTACCCAACTACGTTCTGACCTCCAATGTAATCGATTACAGTCCGAATAAACAGACTCCTACGTCGCTCAAGGACCTCATCTGGTCAACCAACGAGAACCATCTGCCGTTATTTTCCATGAAAATTCACCAATCGTCCAACAATTGCAGCGTATCCGCCGATTAAGCCATACAATTGTTCTCCGTCCTCTGATCTAACCATTCTCTTTTCTTCTTTCCTTCTGTTCTGCTCGTGGTTCATCGACAAGCCCTTTCTGAAAAATTCTTCTGGAAAATATCTTTTCCAATAACGAATTCCTTCGAATAGCTGTTACAAACGTCCAGAGTATTTTATCTCCTGTCTATGTCTTTCGAATCAGTTTTGTAAAGACGACGATAAATAACGATAAAACTATACTACATTCGACGAGTAAGACAAACGAAGCGAACGTTCCAGCTACGATTCAAAACTTTTTGGATAGACGAGATTCGGAACAATCGTCTCTCATCGCAATGCTAATGAAACTCTAAAATACTCTATAACACATACTATTCGGGATTTGGAGTGGTCGCCTGGTAATTACCGCGACGCTTTATGCGAACCAGATGCGATTCTCGGGCAGGACGACCGTCAAGGATCTACGCTACCCTAGTGCGGACCCACCATAAACAGTGGGCCTATTGTACAGTCAAGGTACTTTAGGACCCCACGGAGAAACTTCTTTATTTTATGCTACATCTCAGAAAGACCGGACACGCGGGTTGCCCCAAGTGTAAGGTCACCCGCGCGCGAACCTTCGCGAAGGCAGCCAGCCCATCCTCGAACATACGTCTTTACCCAATGATCAGTTAGGAACAGACTTGAGACACACCCACCACGAACCTTCCTCTACGACAGCAACATCACCAAGAGTCACTCTTGCACCAGTATTCTAAGAGTCAACGTTAACAGTATTCAGTCAGTGACCATTATATTTAACAGGATAGCCAGTGAACTAAAGACAGTTGTATTCGGAGTATTAAGTGGAACCCAGTGAACTTAAAGACAGTTGTATTCAAAGTATTAAGTGGAACCCAGTGAACTAAAGACAGTTGTATTCGGAGTATTAAGTGGAACCCAGTGAACTTAAAGACAGTTGTATTCAAAGTATTAAGTGGAACCCAGTAAAATAAAGACAGTTGTATTCGGAGTATTAAGTGGAACCCAGTGAACTTAAAGACAGTTGTATTCAAAGTATTAAGTGGAACCCAGTGAACTAAAGACAGTTGTATTCGGAGTATTAAGTGGAACCCAGTGAACTTAAAGACAGTTGTATTCAAAGTATTAAGTGGAACCCAGTAAAATAAAGACAGTTGTATTCGGAGTATTAAGTGGAACCCAGTGAACTTAAAGACAGTTGTATTCAAAGTATTAAGTGGAACCCAGTGAACTAAAGACAGTTGTATTCGGAGTATTAAGTGGAACCCAGTGAACTTAAAGACAGTTGTATTCAAAGTATTAAGTGGAACCCAGTGAACTAAAGACAGTTGTATTCGGAGTATTAAGTGGAACCCAGTGAACTTAACCTCGCTCTGTACATTTATTATAATCCTCCACCTTGGACGCTAATAACGTTCAAGGCTCGCGATACCGACCGATCAGTTGTGCCTGACTGGTCGATAGTTAGTCGAGTGTCGCAACACATACAATATGTACATAAGAGTTTTCTACGGTAACAGTTCAAATACTCTTGTGAGCCACTATAAGTGCGTTCCACTTGCCAATTTTCTTTTACACGGGGTACTTTTCTTCGTACGTCCCATGGATAACGAAACGCAAATCCCTTGGCGATATTTCTGTCGAGTCACGAGAAATTCGATCGGTGGATGAGTCCTTTTTTTTTATCAGGGATCATCGATGTATAATTCAGAGCAGAATTGACGGGGGTAGTCGGGGTGGATCTCTCCGAAACAATGCGGCGTGCGTAGTCGAGTGTGCGATTGCACATCGTCAGGCGTATTTCATCGATCAGGCACGGCCAGTGAATTTGTATCGAACGTTGTCGCGATGCAAATTTCATCGCCACTCGCCGTTGTATCTGCTGTTTTATAATCCCTTGTTGGGAATTTTGTAACGTTGTAAATCGTAATTTCGAGCCAATCAACGCGAATGCTCCGATACGTTCGATTGACGGCGCTTGCTAACTTCGTTACATTACTTATGCATTACCTATATGGTAAAATAAAAACAGAATAAGTTGTTAATCGAGTTGGAGAAACATTTTTAAGCCTTTGGCGATCGCAGTGATCGCGTTCGTTCATAATAAATTTAATGAGTGAAAAAGCTTGATAATTATTAGGAAATTATTAAAGCCTTTAAGCGTTTTTATCTCATTTTAAATCGTACATTGCAAAGAATTCGTATGTATATTCGTGAATATAATAATCTTACCAATTATGCATATAAATAAATTAAATTCTTCGTTCATATATATCTACGAAAGAGTTTTAAGTAGAACGACGGGAATTTTCGACTTGAAGCAAGCAAGCAAGCAAGTTTTATGTAAATTAACTTTAAATAAAAATAGAAATGAAAGACTGTTCGAGTGGAATAGGGGTAAATGTTTGGGTAGAGAAATATCAATAGATGGTATTGAACAGAGCGGAACGTGGATGCACTAAGCATGAATTTACCGAGCAGCGTGAAGCGTGCAAATTCACGGACGACCCATTGACCATCCAAATTGTTGATCGATAATGTCGCACGGCAAGATGTACGCAATAAGGGACAACAAAGACTCGAGTATCTGGGACTGGAATGTACTCTCCTCTAAAGCGGCTATGCAATTAACACCCTTCCAGAGGGACATTGTTAACACGCCTATCTAGATAGTTTGGGAATGATAAATGCTGAAACGTCTGAAACATCATACGCTGAACAATTTCGATGTGCCCAGTGGAGATTTACGAGGGAATTCAACATGCTCCGAGATTCGGATGATATTAATAGATAAATTGCTATCGTAGAAATACGATCGTTTGATTAATTTTATTTTTAAAAAATTGTGGTTCACTGCGATACTTATTTTTATAAACACGATCGAAAAAGCGGAAACCAAATATAGACGTCCGTTTTATCTTCTAAATGCGATAACGAATATTACAAAACGTCGGTATTCGTTTCACGAAGGAAAAAATGACGCTTTAAACTGTTAAACAGCAATTAATCAAAGCTGGAAAACGTGATAGACGATTACGTAATAACGAGCTCTGTTTACCGATCGATCATAAATCTTCGTGTAGATCGCAGTCGATGTAGCTAACGACACTCTTTCAAATTATACTTCCGGAAAGGCAGCCAGCGTTTCCTGGTACCAATCAGAAATATACGCTGTTCCGTGTATCGGTTATCAGCGATCTATTCGCGGTAGTGGCAAATCGAACCCAAGAGGTGTGCGTGAGACCGCCGCGATTTTTTCCATCCTGTTCATGCAAATGCCAGTCGCGCTTTACGACTTCTAACGAACCTCATTGCCACTGCCTTCAATTTTATTCCCGATCCATCCTATCGATACTTTTATTTCTTTCGCAAACGAGAAATAAAAAAGGAAAAGGAAGAAAAGAGAAGAAACTACAAGCGTCGCCATGATGAAGCGAAAAAAAAAAGGAAGAAGTACAGTACGTTATTCGATTTTTTCTTATTTTGCGTTAAAATAAATTTTCTCTCGCGTATATGACTTCGCGACGAAAGAAAACGCAAAAGTTTACTCCAGGCTTTCCCGAGTTTCAAATATTCGCGCTGGTTTAATTCTTTGAGCGAGGCAATGTTTTCTTATTAATTAACCAGTTAATTAATTTAAGTCACTAGTAACGTATTAGAACTATCCAGTTTCTCGTATTGAAAATCGAAGTACACATTGCTGTATAGTCGAGGCAAAACGTAACTGGCGATGCTATTCGATTGCACCGGCTAATGGAAAATTTTCCGACCCGGTTGCAAGAATGTATTAGGTGAGGTCACTTGGAAAATGTCGTGTTTGGAAATAATCGAACAATTAGGAAATTGCATTAGGTAATTATTTTTTAAACAACTACGTGTTTCCAGATAGATCTTGATCACACGTTGATAAAATCTATTCGATCGATTATTGCAAATAACGTATAAAGAATGTTGGCATTTCCATCTCTTAGAGGTACTCAAATCTTTTCGCACTCTAGAAGATTGGTATCTCGGAACCATTTGATTTAGAGAAAAATTCAAGCGAATGTCTGCGATCGTTTCTGAGGAAAAAATTTGCAACGTTTCACGCGTATAAAATTCTACAGAGGAAGTACTTGTAAATATTAGGTTGGCCGAAAAGTGTCTTTCTTTCGCAAACGTGTTTTTTACAACAGTGCAAGCTTCATACAAACGTGGAACCAAGTCTGTGAAATGTCGCGGTGTTTATCTCAAGAGAACAAGATGGATCGTACGTAATTCGACAAAATAATATAAAACAAAAAACATTGTGCGTCTATTATTTCCTCATAAAACGAAAGAAACTTTTCATCCAAGTTCCAACTATATTTTACATATAGTACATTCTAACGAAAATGACATTTTAAAACATCTTCAGGATTAAGGAGCAGAAGATACTCCGAGTGGAATGAAAGAATACCGAATGGTTGAGGAAGTTTTCACGAGTCGATCCATTGAGCACCGATAATCAAACGATCGTCTAAATAATATGCGTCGCAAACAAGTTTGCAGGGATATTCGACTACGGTGGAATATTCAACCTCTCGACCAAACGAGAATAATCGTCCACGTCTGCGAAATTCATGGACCGACCGCGAGAGATATCGTTAAATATTTGTGTCGGTCGTTATCGAGACGCCGGCGAATGCACCTTCGCCTGACCCTCCAATCATGCCTCGTGGATATGGAAATTCGGTATTTTTCGTTTACCCGTTAACTCTCTCTCCCCCTCTCGTTCCTGTAACACGAACGATCGTAGTTTGCTTGGAGGGTGAGGCTGAAACGCAACGTCATTTGCATTTCGCGTAAATAACACGGACACGCCGTATGAAATCTCCATCCTTGCGGATGTTTCGAATTTTCAATTTGTTCTGATTTTTCCCTTCCTTGCGTGTTTAATGGAAGGTTAATTGCAAAGTGGTTAAAAGATCGAGGATGTAAAACGCAGAATAAATGTTCGTTTCACCGATCTAAATTGTTTCTCTCGAGTGAAAACGATATTTACCAAATTACGATTTTTATATTTATCGAAGCAATATTTTCGATTTTGAAGAAACTCGATGACGAAACTCTTCGCGAATAATCCAGCATGGGTTTCAGAAATAATTCTTTTCCCCCGCTACCCTATGAAATGTCCATTCTGAAACGCATTTTTTCCTACGTTCACACCAATCCACTCGACTTCACTGTCTCTCGTACTGTATTATTCGTCTCTTACTTGTCAGCTTAACCCCTTAACCTACGATTTACGTTCGAGAATTTTCGAAAACGTAACAAGCTATTATATATTATATCATACAGGGTGGTTAGTAACTGGTGATACAAGCGGAAAGGGAGTGATTCTACGCGAAAAAAGAAGTCGAAAATACGGAATAAAAATTTTTCGTTCGAGGCTTTGTTTTCGAGAAAATCGACTTTGAATTTTCGCTCGGTACGCGTGCAGTACGTTATAACGGATCTCACTGTAGATCGTTGTCTGGATGGAAAAATTAAAAAAATTTTTCGCGTAGAATCACCCCCTTTCCGCTTGTACCACCAGTTACCAACCATCCTGTATATTATATTTGGCCCGATCATCGTACTACGGACTGTGCCCGTAATATTTACCTCTGGCTCGATCATCGTATTACGGACTATGCCCGTAGTCGTAAGTTAAATATAGGATTATACAGCGGTGTAAGCGTTATCGCGCGAGAGAACACGGAGGAGAGAGCGCGGAACAATCTTTATCGGATCGCCACCGCCGACCAGATGATATCTCCTAAACTGAACTTGGAGGGAACTCTTCGTGCATTCATGCGCCGTATCTAGTCGTGTAATGAGTTCGATCCTGTCGTAAAACTCACGAATAAACGAGCATTCGCGAAACCAAGCTCCGGAGAAAGTGAATTTAAGGGTATACAGGTTTCTTTCTTTTTCTGCCTTCAAGCATCGCTAGATAGATCGCACTATTTTGCAACTTCATGCCTTTAGAGCAAAAGAGTTTTACGGGTTTACGCGTCTCTTACGAAATAATCTTGCAAAACGAAGGCAATTGTTCGTAGGATGCTGTGTTAATTAATTTCAGTCAAATTTTAAACGTATTCCGCAAATATTCGCAAAAATTTATTTTCTAGATTATAATTTTAATTAATAGTTTTGGAAATTAGTATACAATTGTTAAAAGGTAAAGATATAATCGATAGGAAATATGGATAGTAGAAATATTTTGAAATAAACACGAGGAAATTGAATTATATTGATATTGATTTAGCAGAGTGGCTCTTAAGTAGAAAATCCCAGTATGCGATCAGACAGAATCACAGTGGTTTTCAATAGAGAGTATCGATTATTCAACGCAATTTGTTCAACCAATATTCTCGCAGAAAATACAAGTAGCTCGTGAAAACCGTTATCATTTTCAAATCACAAACTTATACTATTTCCAATTTGGCCCGATCATCGTACTACGGACTGTGCCCGTAATATTTACCTCTGGCTCGATCATCGTATTACGGACTATGCCCGTAGTCGTAAGTTAAATATAGGATTATACAGCGGTGTAAGCGTTATCGCGCGAGAGAACACGGAGGAGAGAGCGCGGAACAATCTTTATCGGATCGCCACCGCCGACCAGATGATATCTCCTAAACTGAACTTGGAGGGAACTCTTCGTGCATTCATGCGCCGTATCTAGTCGTGTAATGAGTTCGATCCTGTCGTAAAACTCACGAATAAACGAGCATTCGCGAAACCAAGCTCCGGAGAAAGTGAATTTAAGGGTATACAGGTTTCTTTCTTTTTCTGCCTTCAAGCATCGCTAGATAGATCGCACTATTTTGCAACTTCATGCCTTTAGAGCAAAAGAGTTTTACGGGTTTACGCGTCTCTTACGAAATAATCTTGCAAAACGAAGGCAATTGTTCGTAGGATGCTGTGTTAATTAATTTCAGTCAAATTTTAAACGTATTCCGCAAATATTCGCAAAAATTTATTTTCTAGATTATAATTTTAATTAATAGTTTTGGAAATTAGTATACAATTGTTAAAAGGTAAAGATATAATCGATAGGAAATATGGATAGTAGAAATATTTTGAAATAAACACGAGGAAATTGAATTATATTGATATTGATTTAGCAGAGTGGCTCTTAAGTAGAAAATCCCAGTATGCGATCAGACAGAATCACAGTGGTTTTCAATAGAGAGTATCGATTATTCAACGCAATTTGTTCAACCAATATTCTCGCAGAAAATACAAGTAGCTCGTGAAAACCGTTATCATTTTCAAATCACAAACTTATACTATTTCCAACGAGCCACATTTTACCATGCGCTGTATTTCCCCAGCCGAAATACCAAAGCCAAACGATAAACATATACAGGCGGGTTTAGCTAGTGATATTACGCGCATTTATCCGTCGTACATTCGAAATTTCGAAAAATAAAACTATTAAAAAAAATTGAAAACTCGAGAATAAAAGTAGGAGAATAATAAAGATGATAAAACAGCAGAATCACATTAGGAACACACGCATATATGTAAAATGAAAAATCATCGCAACAATGTTTCGTTATCTCTATCGTCAATTAGAGGACGCGAAACGATCAAATAAAATTATTTACAACGAGAAATATTTCAGAAATGGATCCAGTTCGCGTTTCGCTGACCGATCACGAAAGAAAAAATGACAACGTAAAATGTTTTAAAAGTAAATATAAGAAGATGGAGGTGCAATCATCCAGCGTATTTCAACGTTGAATTATCAGTCGCGAGTCAGTGAGAATCAGCAGATACGTTGGCGAATCAGGCGAGCATCATTAATATTCTCACGCGTTATCGAGGAATCGCGAGGAAGAGTGGAGAGAACGCTTTCTCGCAACGTATCATTACTAGCACGCTAAATCGCGGCTCTGTATCTATCTACGGTGTCTTGTACACCCCCTGCCACCCTCCGCAGCCCGTAATCTTATCTCACTGCGAATTATACACGGCAGACAGAAGCCTGGAATTTACTGGCGGACGTGGATAGATCGAGATTACAGGCGAACTCGCGTGCGTCTCGGCGATGATCCGCGTGACAGCGCGATGGGCCCACCCGGGGAATCCCGTTAATGAGACATTTTCTCAAGATCTAATGGAAGATCGAAATGGCGGCCAACGTAGATATCACGCGCTACGTCTTTCCACTGAAAATTTCAACGTTATCGTCAAAATGTTCTCGATACTCTTCGCTGCAATTTCTATCTGGCGAATATTTTTATTGTAATAGAACGGAAAGAGAAGAAAGAAAAATAGAAGCGAACACGCAAGAAAAAGGAACGAGTTTCGACACAGTAATTTTGCTTTGCAGCGCGACGAATCGAGTCACGTCAAAGGCAAGAAGTAGGAAATCGTCTGGCATGTAAAACCAGGCCGCAAAGTCGCGGATCGTCTCCGGTCGCCCGAGGAGAACTTGATTCGTCGAACGAAGAAGACGATAATGATCGTCGCGATAGTCAGAGTTCCCGGGAGTACAGTAACAACCGGAGAGAGAAAGAGATTAAGAAACGACGGGGGTGGTTGGAGAAATATTTTTCCTCGATTCGAAACTCGTTTGAGACTCAAAGCCGACCAAGAAAAAAATATAGCCAACGGGGGAGCGAAGCAAACACGGAAGGGTTGAAAACGCGAATTCGCGAGTTTATTCCATTGGCTGTTTCGTAAATTACCTATCGATTTTAGGTTAATTTTTCCTTGGAAATTTTAGTTGAAAATTTCTTTCTTGTATCAGCGATGGAAAATAATTTTAGCGAATTTAAAATAACGAAATAAAAAATATGATGACTCGACAAGTATTTGATAGTTTTAGATTTATATTTAATAGCAACGACGATGAATATTTAACAAGAAGGTCACTGTACTGAAATTTTATGGTTGATAGTTTCCACGTTAGAGACGAAAATCGATTTTGATAAGTTTAAAATTATAAGACAAGAAGTACGTTGACCGTGTTCGTTAAGAGGATGGATGTTTCAAAATTTTAGTTCCTGAAATATACGTCGTCTTTACAAAATGTATTTTGGCTAGGGTTGTATGTACAATGAACCAAGCTTCGAGAGATACCCTGTACATCTACAACCAGGAGCTTCTTGTCACAGTTTTTACGATGTGTGACAGGCCCTCGCCTACCTGTCCTACTTTAATAACAAGAAAAGGTTGAAAGAAAGAGTTTCTCTACATCGTTGTACTCCAGTGACAGAGCCAGTAATAATGGCTAGGGGTTCTTCCCACAGAACAGGCGAAAAGATACTTTAAAGTCACGGTTTTCAGACACGACTGCGTACAGTAATATATCAAGTACATCAAGCGTGTTTGATCGGTACACCGATTACTTGCTTGATAAAACTAAAAACTTTGTAAAAAGCTTTGTCGACGAGTTTGACTTCCGAAAGCCTTCCTCGATACGATAGAAATAAGAAACATTTAAAAGCGAAAGAGAATACCATCCTTAGGGAGACACAACTTCTAACCACCGCGAAGATCTTATAAAACAATCCACGAAATAATTTATCTCGCGTCGGAAACGATCAACATCGCCGTAATACGTACTACATATAAATATCATAACCACGATGAAGGCGAATCTGTTCTCCAGCGGCTTTCCAGCGCGAGAGAAAAAAAAAAGAAGAAAAAGAGAAACGAGGAGGGAAACGGGTCTTAAGACGGCGAGATCTTCGCGAGCTAATAAAACCGTTTTGCCTCGGCTTCTCAAGATTCTGGAAACAGCCTATGAGGCAAAAGAATAGCATTTCTGTAACCGGTATATACGAAGATAGAAGGACGAAAGAAGACCCGGAACATTCACAGAGACACAAAAATACAAGGTTCTACAGCCACCTGCTAACTCGAAACCTTCTTCGATCTTCCGGGAATGAAGAAGACTTCGTCGAACGAAGAAGATTTTCTAAAAGGAGTGGAGAGGCCAAAAAGGCAGGGTGGAAGGGAGGAAACAGAGTAGAGGGGAAGAGAAGGAGTTATAGAGGGTGGAGAGGAAGAGAAAGATAGCCGAAGTATACCGTGAGCCAAGGATTCCTCTAGCCAATAGCGTACTCTTGGCTCCTCCAACCGAGAGATAGGATCGGATCTAGATTTGAATCACGTAGAAGCTCCACCCCTCTATCTTCGTTGTATACACGGGTATCAGCGATGTCGGGCTGATCGTTTCGCTATGACCCCCGAGTGGCGCGAACGTTGCATCAACGTAGCTCGGGTAACGGTCCCTTAGATGTGATTCAGGTCCGAAGGTTCGATACGACCCAGGGGTCGGATTTAATTGTCGCGACAAATCTTGCTTGGCGAACTCCGTGGTCTCGTAGTTTGTTTGCTTGGTTTGTCGGTGTTTTAGAAATGCAGAGACGAGTCATTGTTCGTTCGTTTGTCGGGGTTTAACGATGAAAATTGAGACGGATTACCGGAGACGATAAGGTTAATGGAGAAACGAATAAATTCGATGATCCGAGCGTATTTGGGATCGTTTCGAGGTTAAAGAGCTGCACTGAAATTTGATACGAGGATGGAAATTAAGATGGATTATTCGATATCGACGATCATTTGGAAAAAGAAGATGAATTCGATAAACTTCAGAGTTATTTTAGAATGGGAGACTCGTGTTTCTGTTTGATTTGGCTATCGACGAATCGAAACTCCGTAGCCAAGAGTATACGGAGCGCAACGAAAGCGTATACAGGGAAGACAGAGAGATGGAACGGAATACTCGTTGGGAATATTGGTTGGCCGTGTCACAAGTCTCCGGTAATGGAATGCGTTTCTCGCGTTAAGGGGACGTCCATCGAGAATCGGAGGAGAAGCACGCCGGTGGGCGTGTGTCTTTCGAGTGGCATTAATAGGTCTTTGTTTCGTTGGAGGAGGAACTGGAGGATGCTCCGGCAGCACGTCGTCAGCCGTGCGAGTCTATTATTCGAATGTGGAGCAGATATCGGTTGTCGATATGCCAGTAGGTCTAAATATTCGATCGATTCTCTCGTCTACCTTCTCTTCTCTTCGTTTCCCTTCGTCTTCGCGATCCTTCCCCCTCTTTCCTCTCTTTGCTCTAGTCAGCTCTCTGTGTTCTCTCAGACACTCGAATCCTTACGTGCCTTCGCGCACACCACCCTTTCCTTTTCACTCCGCCACGACTAACGCTGTTCCCGTTATCGTGAATTCGCCACTGAAACTCGCTATAACGAACCGAACAGGCAATCGATAGACATCGAACGCGACCAACGTGGTCTCGCCACCAACTTGCACCGATTTCCCGCGGAATTGCTCGCCAAATCGCGTTCTCAATGGCAGGAATAAGACTGAATACGTTCTACAGTTACTTCATGAAAATACGCAGAGTTCGAAGAAAATATATCTTTCACTATGCTTTTGTTTATATAAAAACAGCTTTACTTGTTTTGGTTTGTATTTAAAGCTTGCCCCTGAGATCCAACGTTGATACAGAAGTGGTATAACCTTGGTAAAATCAGCCAGAAGTCAAAGTACTTTTTCAATTGTGCCCATAAAGATACGAATTTATCGGAAATATCCGCGGACTATTATATCCGCAAACTCGACGGCGAAAAATCGATCAGTTTTGAAATCGAGATGTATTTATACGAAAAAAGGAAAAATTCGTTTGCTACTTTGCAATCTCTTTAATGGAAACATCGCGATGGAAACAAGTATTCTTCTAGAGACGATCGATATTGGAAAACGCAAAGATTTATCGGTCCTTTTTGAGTAAAAGACCGACAAGAAGTCTGAGAAAGTTTGTGGAACTTTGGTTCTAAGTGGTGGCACAACTTATCCTTCCAGAAGGTAGAAAGAAGATTAAAGGATTTCTCAGAAAGCAAGATAGTAGCAGGAATATTTAGCTACTCGAATCCATCTTTGATGTATTTTATAACTGAAATTTGGTTGCTTGGCATGAAACTTTAAAACTCTATTTCGTAACGTCCATTACTCGAAAACGTTCTAACGAAAAAGAATCGTGGTCGGTCCAATTACTAAAGATATCCTGTATAATAGCGTAAGAACTCGTTAAACGCAAGAAAGTCTCCTTCGGACGTAAAGGTTAATACCGTTTTAATGAATAAAATATCGCAAGCTCTTCCAATATTATCTACGTTCTCAGTTACTTCTCTGATACATTGGACGTAAGATATACGGCTGTTTCAAGAGAAACAGGCAATTTAGATTTCCCGAAGAAATCGTCGAAGAAACCACGATATGCCTTAAACGGCTTCGTAAGAACATCCTTGCAACTCTATTCTCGTACATATGTATATTCGGCGGTTCTATCTCTGAAAAGAGATCGTTATTAACAAGAATCTTCGTCTTCGCCTCGTTTATCTTCTTCGGAGGATACGAATATCGAGAGAGCTCCAGGAATCGTATTTTCTGTCGAGATTGAGGTTGACTGATCGAAGGACGATTGGATGAATTTGTAATAAAAAAGTATAATGTATAAGTTTATGCTGATTCAGATCCTTACTCTCTTAGCGTTACTAGACAATGGATATAGGAAGCACGTTCATATATTTATAGCAAAAGGACATTACCAAAAAAGTTAATCTTATAGCTTCGGCTAGAGGCTACAAGGAACATAAATAGAAATCCGCTTATTAGTTCCGAAACATAATGTATATTCAAGGATACAATAATATGCTCCGCACCTTATTTAGAATATTTCTGCGTAATAGCAGTCTCCAGATTATATATATAAATAAATAAAGACGTAGAGTTTCTCTTAAAGTAGATACTTCAACATTTTCGACATTCCTTTCGCTCCTTCTCGCAACGTTCTTCGTTATCGACGAGTAAACGTTATTTCCACTAATGAGCATAGCCATAGCTGCCTATCAGTGTTCGTCTATCAAACGATTCCCGTGGAACGTCGATAATGCGGCACGTTGGCTGGAAACACAGAGGCAGCCATCGCCGCGAGCAACTACTTTAATTACCGAACGTATTGACACTCGATAAATCGACTTCGTCGACTCGTTCCAGCGATTCCGGCTGCAGATTCGTTTACAGTCCACGATCCATACCTATACACCTATTTCTGCTTAATAAACTCTCGATAAACGGCCTCGTGCGGTGAAATCGATTGATTAGTCGCGTGTCTAACCGAGACAGTAGCTGTAACCGGCTTTTTAATTAACGTTCGTCAGTATCGTTGAAAGAACGTCGTCGGTTTCTTGCAAAGAGTTTATTGTTGCTGCCACTCGATAAGGGAAGTACACTTTCGTTTAATTGTAAAGTTCACCGACTAACGAAAGAGGAAACCTTTGTTTACCCTATGGCCATTGTTGCCCGGTTAAATGGCCACGAGTTGTCGCGATCATCTTTTACAATTGCTCGCTCGGAGCAATGCTTGACATTATTTACGATCCACATTCACGATAATCAAATTACTAACGAGTTACTGAACTTTAAATTTCCAGCGAATTGTCGAATTTTATAGACACGTTGTAAAAGTGCGAGGCAACGTTCAACAAACTCACGAACGTTTTAAGAACGAATAACGATGTTACGAATAACGTTTTTATATATGAATTTTGTAAAATACTCCGCTATGTCTCACTCGCTCTACCCGTTTCTCACTCTCCGTCTCTCAACATATTTACGACAAAACGAGTCAACGTAGGATAACAGCGGCTAGTTCGTACAAGGTCCTCTCTCTCTCTCTCCGACTAATTAGTCCCGCTTGGTTCTCAGACGGTGGCTATTTAAACGGACAATACGATAAACCGTGGAAAGGAATAAATTACAAGCTCAAATAGATGCCAGAGTGTCAGAGATTTCGGCTGCTCATGGGACATCTAATCCTGCTACCATCCTAAAAGTCATCCATACTTTCGACTACAGCCTCGAGTATCGGTTTCGCTAGAACTCCTCGTCTCTTCGTTCTTCGCGATATCGCAAAGCGAAAGGGGGTAACTTTCCGATCCTCCTGGCGAACGCCACGTGCAAAGCTCTTTGAATTAATTCGCGTTTTTCGCTAACGACCAACGAAGAATCGTTCGAATAAACAAAACTATCAAAGATTCCTCGATAATCTGGCGTTTTAACGACGCTGTCACAACGATAGAAAATACGAAACCTGCTAAATACGATGTTATTTCCATCCCTTTTTATCTTTCATCGGAAAAGAAAGGATTGGAAAAGAGACGAAAAAGAGGGAACGATACGCGTTAATCGCTTCATCTGCATTCCCGACGACCTTACAACGGTAACTGCAGCCTTTACCGACTCTCTCTCTGTTCGCCAGGTAATCGCGGATAATCCCGCGAATGGCTATGGTTCGAACAATGATCCCGACTGCTGCCTCTCGTTTCCCGGCACCAGCGGGTTGGTCGACGTGGTTCGCAATGCCAACGAAATCGAATAGCACGAAGGGGAAGAGGGTCGAGGGGAAAAGCTCTTTCGGTGTTTTCGTTTTCATCGACCCTGCCCGGGATCGAGCTATCTCATGCCTGCAAGCTTCGCGACGTTACACGTCGTGGCGCTACGCGTGGAATGGTATATCCAACACCGCATACTGTCATTTTTAAATATCTGACAAACGAATATCTGTCAAATGGCTATAGGCTATCTCGCTCGCTCACGCACTGTGCGTCAATCGTCTTCGCTGACGATCGATTCGATATCTCGTTGCAATTGTTTAAAAGAATTTGTCTCTTCTGACCACTTGTTGGATCAAACGACGAATTATCGAGGAAATACCCTTGTATTGATCCAACGAACTGCACCAATCCCCAGATACACGTCATACAGCCAATCGATTGTATATTCTCACGATCCGTTGTACGATCGAAACGCGCGTTTACCGATAAAATACAGTTACCGATTCACACGCATCGTCTAATTGTCAATCTATGTCTAATTGACCGCCAGCGACGCTGTTGATCGACGATCGACCGTCATAAATCCGTGCGTTAACTGTTAATTGCTGATACATGTAACGTCTAATGGCTCCCCGAAGGGACACACTCACACGCCACGCAGTTTTCACGAAGCAATTTATCGGATAATATCGGCTCGCTCGTGAATTAACCGAAATACGATACTCTCCAAAATAATTTAATTTTTGCTTTAGTTAACCCTTAGTTAACATTCGATACACCGAGCAAATTTTTTATTACTGCAAAACATAATTATTCTTTTAATCTGCAACGACCGCAGTCGTCTTTTTGGAAACATCATAGCTACGCTACAAAAACTTGCAACTACTTTTCCAATCGCACCTCCGTCCGTGTCATCTACCGATTTCCAAAATTAATGCCGCAAATATCGACGATAATTAGTATCCTTCGCCTCGATCAAATTTTCTAAAAAAAAAAATTCCGAACCAGGTTCGTTCCAAAAGATAGGCTTTTCAGAATTCTTATTTGAAATTCCCGTGGAATACGTAGTACGTAATTCGAAACTTGTTAACGATAGTGTATACCGGGGTTAAAGATAAAACGGAGGGCATACTGACCGTTCTCCACGTAATAACTGGTTTCATTGTACCGTTCGTCTGTGAATCCTGGCCTCTTCGCTTTCAAAGCTTTCGTTTCCAATTTCGCCTGCAAGAAAGAACGTAGATAAGTGAACCGTATACCTCGTGATCGGTGCCTGACACATGGCCACCGGAAACTCGAGCCAGAGAAAATGAACGAGGATCGAAGGGGCAGAGGATCGTTCGAGCTCCCACCCAGGGAGCGTTCCATCTTTTAGCAATGGTTAATTTTCGGGGCGGACTTTGGGCAAAGGTGATCGTGGCGTTCGTTTCTGGAAAGAAGTCTTCGAGGTGATCGGTTTCAAGGTGTCGGAATAACGAATAATTTGAAGGGAATTGGATTGGATAATTTGACGTTTTAAGTATAATATCGCTGAAAGATATTCACACGCTTGCTCCCTTTTTTCACAATATTTAATTACAATCGAGAAGATTAAGAAAAGTAGCAAGAGCATAATACCATAAAATTTATCCATCGAAAGAAACTTCTTAAACTATTTCCGACCTAAATACACTCTTTTCGAATTGTAAAAATTTCCCGATATCGATAAAAATCTACTGAATCGAGTTTTGTGCTAAAAAAAGAAGATTTTTCTTTAAGCCGAACGAAAGCACAATTAGATGGGGTAGCTTGAAAAGTCCGTGGCGGAGTTCATAACGTATTCGCTGTCATAAATTCTTCTATCTGGAACAAAATGAGAAGAAGAAGATCCGTAGAAAATGAACAAGAATTTGGAAATTGTGAACGAAAGGGCGAAAATATTGGAGCGTCCATCGAAGATAAAACAGTGTAATAATTTGCAGCGGGATTTAGTTATCCCGCAGTTAGTCGTTCAGTAGATAGTGACCGATGTGGTCAGACACTGAGTCCGCGTTCTAGCGGTTTTTAGTACTTAACATGGTAAATAGAATAGAACAGATAGAAACGATATAAGAATATCGTAATATGATAAAATTTACCTTTAAAAGTTAAAATACGCGACAATAAAATTAGCATTTGAAAATTTCAAACATCAGTCGTTTAAGAAGCTTCTTTTTATCCTCAGCTCGTTTAATTTTCATGCTATGGATTAGGCACGGAGAATTTTGCAAAATTCTAGTAATAATATTTAAAACTCGTGGGCGCGTTAACAGATATAATTTTAAAACAAATAATTTAAATTTGATAACCTTCTTCGGCTATTTTCACAAGAACATGACATACATGTAGATAATATTACGTACTTGTGATAATTATTTTGACATTAATTCGTACATTTGAATAACTTTCGACGAACGTTGTTCATGCATTATTAATACAAATCGTCCAAAGTGTTTACATAATTGTGAGCGGTAGCGTATGTATATTAATCATACAGTATCAATGCTAATTATCGCGTAAAATTGAGGATAAAATTGCAAACCGAAGGAAACGAGGTTAAATATCGATAGCAAACGTACGGAAGAATTTATTACGTTTAAAAGGTATGAAAACAGGACACAATGGAAAACTAAAAATGCGATACGACGTAATGTAATACAATTTGAACTCGAAATGCCAAACAATCGAGCGCTATAAACGAGCGAAATTTCGCTAAAACGAAACATCTCCTCTGTCTCTACCGCGGAAAAACCAAAAAAAAAAAAAGAGAAAAATCGAAAAACACGGGAAAAAACAAACGAAGACAAACACGGAGGATCGTGACGCGTCGCGACCATTTCCGGCTCGAAGCTGCGGTCTGACAAACCCGAGCAGAACGGAACAATCTTCCCTTTGTTTCGCGTGAACCAAGCAAAGCGGCGTTGTGTTCCAGCGCGCGGCCAGCCTTCAATTATAGCAGCCGAGTTGCGCCGCTCGGTCGGCCGAAATAAATTTACCCGTGGCCGACATTAATTCTCTCTTCGATCCCGTGCCAATAATTCTTTCATCCTCGTTGTCCCGCGGCGAAATGCTCCTATTCGTGACGGAAGCACACGATCCAACGTGACCATACTTGTTTTTTTTTTTTTTGTTTGTTTCTTTTAAGATTGCGCGAATGATAAAGCTTGGAGTTTAGAGGAATGGCGCGCTTCTAACAACGCTTCTATCAAAGTTTATAAATAATTATAGGCTTAAGCACATGTTCTGCGTTATTCCTGTAACATTTTCAAGAAACCGCTGATCGTGCCTGGATACGTTGATCGGAATTGTTTTCGTAAAGTTGTTCACATCGATATAAAATCCATGTCACGTAAGAATAGATGTAATAACTGAATTTGTGAAAAATTCCCTCTTTCCTTTTTCCAAATTCCTTCCACGTTAGAATCACTGGAGAAATATACGTGCTGCCGTGTATTTTTTTTTCCAGGTACGATTACGCCATTTATAGGTGGAACCATTTATACCAGCGGCGAGGTCTTTTCACAAGATTCGTATCGCCGCTGTAAGACCAAAAAAAAAAAAAAAAATAATAAAAGAGAAAGGAAAAAGACAGGAAGAAAAACAGGAAAAGGGAGAAAAATGGACTCGAGAAGAATTGTAAGAGGTATTTTTGAAATTTACCATTCAGCCGGGTCGGTGAATTTCGCGGAATCCATTAAACGTCCAGACGAATTAATTAAAAATTTTCCCAGGACGAATTTACTTTGGGATCGTAATCCGCTTAACTGGCGCAGCTTCATTTAATAAGCATAATTAATTAACGTTTAATCGATTTCAATCTAGCTCGTGCCTCATACTTCTGACTTTCTATTAAAAAAAAAAAAAAAAAAGATAGAATACAGTCCTGGCATATTTTATCAAATTTTCCAGCGTCTCGTTATCCGATACATTGAAATTATCGATATCGAAGCAAACTTCGCTTTACATCTAAAAACATTAGTCGATTAAAAAAGCAATTTCTGCCCCATCATATACTATAAAAAACAAAGTAATAGCGCGCGTTTTATCGACGAATAAAATTGCACTTAATCTAAACGCGTCCCTCCTAGGTTGCGCTCCTAAATATCCGTTCTATTAAAATCGTTGATCACGTCGACAGCCATTACAAGGCCCGTGAAAATCATGGCTTGGCTCGTATTAATATCTGTTAATCAGCGCGATAATTAAAGGCTCGGAACGACGTCCGGATGCGCGATTTTCGCACACCCGGAACAAACGGCGCATTACGTTAATGGATCCTAATATTCGAGAGCCTGTGTGCTCTCGACAACGAACATCTCGCTTATACGTGTTTTAATTAAGACAATAATTAGTCGAAACATCGACCCATGTAAATCCGATTGGTCGGTCGCGTAACACGAAATCGCGACGTGCAAACAATTCTGTTCGAGGACCGATCGATACTATTACGTCGAGTAATAGAAACAACGTAATCGAAAAGCTCTTGCATATTCCACCAATAATATCCATTGATTTCCACTGTTCGTACGTATATCATTAACATTTTCGTTATCGATCACCGCCGCGTACTTTGACTGTGAAACGACTCGTTGTTCGATCAAACGACAAAAGCATCCTATCAAATTCGCAAACGTTCGAAAAATATTAAGATTCAAAATCGTCCAAAAATTGGTCTTAAGCTTCGTACGCGGATAATCTCGGTCTCGTTGTCTCTAGTCATTTAGAATTCCATTAACAGGCGACGCAACTGTATGGTAATTCTTGATACGCTTGGAACATTGCGCAGTATGTATATCCATGCTCCGGGTTGAAACGAATTCGGCAAAGTTCTCGTCACGGATAAACCTTAATCGAATGCCAGGTAGAGCTCGATGTCGATGTCGATGTCGATCCGATTTTTCCAAATTCTAGCCGTGTTCCAGTGTCCAGGCAACGATGATCAAACGGCACAGCTCGGCCACTTGGTCAGCGACAAATTTAATTTAACGAGCTCGTGCGACCGTGAATTAACGTTGCTCGTTCTATTTCACAGGACACTCGTCCTGTCGTGTTAGAATCGGCCCGCCGATGGTAACGTTTAAATCGCAATTAAATTTACATTAGCGGCCGGGCAGGGGTGCGAAGTTAATCAGGGCTCTGCATAATCACAGGAAACAGCGTCGGTAGATTCGATATTGACCATGCCGATGAAACGTTCGGATCAGGTCCGTTGAACAGGGCTACGATAAACGATGCTTTAATTCTTAGCTCGTTTGATATACCTGTTTGTTCTTTCAGTCAGGTCGTTCCTTGACTAGAAACTTCTGTAATTGGAAAATTAATCGCGGAATAACCATGAGACAATTAATAAAAACGTACCAACGTCGATGCAAGTAAATTATGTAATCTATTCTTGGCAGAAAGGAAATGACGTATAAAGGGAATGGGGAATTCCTACCTAAAGAAGTTATTACGTTCAATGGCACAAAATTCTCAGTACCGTGTTCTGAAATATCCTGAAAAACTCGAACCAACGTAAGAAATCCTCGACTCTCTACTAGCAACGAATACTCTCTCCTTCTCTCTCGACTTTGTTAATATTTCCCTTCGTGCGCGAGCTCTCGCCTAGCAAAAGAAACAAAAGGGAACCAGAGAGAAAGAGAGAAGGTAAAAAAAAAGAACAGGAAAGAGAAAACAGCACGTTCGATCGCGGAATAAAGCGTTCCGTGTTCCAAACGCGATACGATGTTAGAAGACTCGACTTGTAGAAGTTGCGGGACCGGCAAATAAAGGGAAAGAAGCGGAGGTGGTAGAAAAAGGAGAGCAAGAAACCACCCTAGGCTTCGTTGCCGTTCCACACGGCCGACTTATGTTTCCATCTGCACGAATTTTCGCGCCACTCGGCCCCGTGTTCTGGACTTTCGGCTGTATCGACCGGCCCTCGAGCCACCCCTCGACCATCTCCCTGCCACCACCAGTCACGCTTTCTGTCTGCAAGTCAATGTCTCCTTTCCACATCGACCACGCCGTACTCGTTGCCTCGGGCCTTCTCTACTTCCACCCTTGTGAATTCCGAGGCCGCCCCATTCGCCATTTAGGCTTTGCCCACCTTCGACTTTTCCTTCCTGCTTCGTCTTATCGTAAGATCCTTCCTTTCTTTCTTTTCCTCCCTCTTAGGTAGGCGAGACAGATAATGCGAGTGGAGAATCTTAGCATCGAGGGATCGAGTTAAAGCTGTCCTTTTTCTTTGTTTCTTCTCTTTTTTTTTCTCCGAAGCGTTAGAACGAGGATCGAATGTGTAAGGCACGTGGAAACGACATAGCGCGGTCGTAAATCGAAATTTCGATTTAGATACGGTCGATTTTTATCGCAACGTTCTTCAAAATCGTGTTATTTCCACTTACTCGTGATCTAAATCGAACGTAGATCAAATCGTTGTTTCAACCTGTTTTCCAAAGATTGACAATCGTTCGGAAGAACGTCGCGAAAAGTTGCAACTCGTAATAAAATCGCCAGATCGTAACGAAATTTTTGTCTACGATTCTTTTCATCGAAGCTTTTTCTTTCAATTTTGCGAAAAAGCTTTCTGTAAACGATGTTTCACGGATCGCAAAAATCGATGAGAAGAGATTATGTAAAAGGTAAGTATCAAACAGCCTAAGAGGATATCAAAGTGACTGAAAGCTTACCAGTTCTCGAGGAATTACTCTTTTCTTTCTCTTTGGCAGCAACTCTCCCCCTTAAAGGTCTCTCTCAAAGGTTTCTTTGGTGGCACCGAAATCTTGCCCGACATCCTGCCATTTAGGCGTGTCCTCGAACCTCCTTTCTTCCGAACTTCCTTTCAACCGTGAAAGGACAAAGTTCCTCTCCCTAACAAGCTCAAATACCACGCGCGTACCAGTTTATAAACCGCCGCGTTAAAAGGATCTTCCCACTGTCCTATAATTCACTTTGCCGTGTTTCTCGCGATTACATCGATCGGCGTACGAAGCGGACAATTTTTGAATTACCTACTTGTTCGATGGAGAAACTCGATCTTTGGATGCTTCTCGATCAAACTGACAAGTTTTTCGGTTTTCAAGCACTCGAACGTTCGAATTATCAGATTATCAAATTTGTGATTTTCAAATTGTTTAATCCTCGAAGTTCCAAACTTTCGAAGCCTGAAATACCTAAGGAGTAAAATCTTTCTTTTTAGTCCAACTACAAACACGCAACTACGTTAGATCGTTACCCTAAACGAGTAAAATATTAAGAACGTTACATCCATCGTGCTCTTTTATTCAAAATCGGCGCCGAAACAGCTTATCGTCATTAAGGCGTCAGTAGAACAAGAACGTGTAACCAGGCCGCGATCCGATATCTCGCTCGTGTTTTATTTAACGTAGCCCGATTTTCATGCTTTCTCGACGGATTACCGTATTTTTCTGCCGACGAGCACGATAGCGGCGACGTAGCACAGCAACAGGCGGCAACAAGCTGCACCAGAGTTTCTCCACGGCCGTATACGTGCCGCATTTTTGGCGTGTTAACGGGAGCGAGCGTCCTTCGATTCCGCAAACTTCGCCTCTAACTTCTTCTTTTATTCCTTTTTCGATAGGAAGAAAACTCTGCTGTACTTTCTCTTATATCCTTGTTTTCGAGGGAGAAAAATCGTTTCTTTAAAAATTTGCTGGGCATATTGGAAGAACATAAAGCGACAGAATAAACCATACAGAGAGTTTGAAAGGAAACTTGAAATATCTATCGGAGAATTCGAAACAAGCTGTAAAAGAAAGTTCTTAATTCTTCCTCCCCGCTTATATTTTCTCCTATCCTCCTATTTTTCGAATCGCATGATCTCGATTATCCATCTCCAGAATCGCGATACTATAAACATATCATCTCGTTTTATGCTCAAACCATGAATACGCAAATTTCCGCTTCTTTAGCGAAGAAATGGGCGGAATGTCCTTTAGGTTTAAAAGGATTCGTCATCCGCATACTGAATCGTTTTCGACCAGCAGTCTTAAGTAATTTTCTATTTTTTCCATACATTTCTTTGAATCTCTCCTAACACGTAACGATAAAAACTATCGGATGATATTCCGGAAACTTGGAAGAGTATTAGGCAATTTTGGGGAGATATTTTAAAATACAAAAACCTAGAAAAAACCGCATGGACTTGAACGATCCGGTACGTAAACGATATCGGCAAAACTAGAGTTTCAGATGGCGAGTTAATTGGAAATTTCTATGATTTATCGAATCACAGATGCGTCGTATCGGCATAAAAATGAGTAATATAGTACGGTATACAACGATCACGAAGATCAATCGACGACTTACGTTAAGCAAACAAACGGAGTAATTTTTCTCAGAGCAGGAACTCCATATATCCTTTGATCACAGTGTTTTACTAATTTTGACGTAATTGCTCCAAGGGAAATAGTGGGTGCGGAGTGGATAATTTACCGTCGGTTGTTTGTTTGTTTTTTTTTTTTTTTTTTTCAATGTCGGAGGAAGTTTGCTACGGCGCCGGTTCACAAGATCCACTCGAAATTAATTGCTCAAGGTAGCGCTTAGAGTCTTAACCGAGACCACTCCGTCTGCCTGGGAACACTTTGTTAATCCGCCATTAATCTACGTAGAACGCGTACGCCGAAACTCCAAATAAATTCACGTGGCTCCTGTCCAACTCCATTCTATCGTTCTCCCCTGTTTGTCTCGCGCAATACATTTGTGACTCGAGCGATTTAAATCAACTAACTTCCCCCAAGAAAATTTATGTATTATTTTTCCTTGTTTCTTCTTCTTTATAGGTACGAGCAACAAGAAAAAGGATGTAAGACTTTGCGAGCTTATGTAATTAAATAACGTTACACGGTATCGTATTTATTTCTTCGTTTAGATTTCTAGCAATACCTTGCATTAGTAAGAGCAGAGTATCTGAAGATTTTTCCAACTACGTATATAGCGATTGCACGTTTCTTACTCTTTTCGGTACTATAAGCTTACAAACTGTAGATTCTTTTTCTACAATGCTCTGTATATTTCTCATCGGTGGAGTAACTTTTTCGTTGCCGAGAGTTTAAGTTTGTGGAAAGTTAAACACGCGCAGTAACCGAGGGCTCCTCTCCAAGTTAAATACCTGAACCTACGTATATCCTCGAAAACTGTTCTGTTTGAGCACCCTTGGTGCTCAGTCAGCGTCAGCGGCACTCGTCAGAAATTCACCACGTCGATTTAGCATTAGAACTTCATTGTACTTACCTCGAGAAACCGTGATTCGAAATACGTCTTCCGATACGACCGACGTGCACAGAATCGTACAAACATCTTGCCGATTCTAACTTAATTCTCGTTTCGACCCTTTCACCATTGACAGTATCTCTAAAAGAATGCAATTTCTTATTGCAGATATACAGGGTGGTTGGTAACTGGCGGTACAAACGGAAAGGGGGTGATTCTAGGCGAAAAAAGAAGTCGAAAATATAGAATAACAATTTTTCGTTCGAAGCTTTGTTTTCGAGAAAATCGATTTTGAATTTTCGCTCGGTACGCGTGCGGTACGTTATAACGGATCTCACTGTAGATCGTTGTCTCGATGGAAAAATGAAAAAAAAAAAGATATTGTTATTCTACATTTTCGACTTCTTTTTTCGCGTAGAATCATCCCCTTTCCGCTTGTACCACCAGTTACCAACCACCCTGTATATGTTTTCAGATCGAAATATATCATAGTCCATAGTATCGTATCGTTAGAAAGGAAAATCCTTTCCAAGAGATCCTTTCCACGCTCACCGTTAAAACGTTACATAAATACGGAAAGATTCAGGGGAGGATAATTAAAGATAGTAACAAAGAAGAGAGAAGGAAGGAGTATATTCACCGAAAGAAGCAAAAAAATAGAAGTAGTACAAACTGGAGTCTGATCGGGGCGAATCTCCCTGAACGAGGTTCCTGGATGATGGAACGATGGTACAACGTGGAATTTCAAAAGCGGCAAGGTTCACGGCCGTTTATTTCGTTAATGACGACTGGCCGTTGTGGATTAATGAGGACGTGGCCCGTCACGGCGCCAGGATGCTCTCTCTCCGCTCGTCGATATTCCACGAGAAACGACCGAGATGCCCTGGCGAGCGGATGAAATATAGCGCTCGGTTTCGCGTCTACCGAAATTTCGACGGCTAAGGAGCTGGCATCATCCGTGCTCCGATGTTTGAAAATAGACAGAGCACGAGCTGCCTCGTACATTAACGTCTCTGTGTTTCACCGTTTCCTTTTCTTTTCCTTTTAGTACTACTAGTTACGTAATTCTCGGAACAAAATTGTCAGAGCAAAAGCGAAAAACGAAGATTTGGAAGTTTCACCAAGTCGTTACCTTTTTTACTTGCAAAGTGTATGATCGAGTCGGTGAATCTCTTCCTGTTCTTTTCTTTCGTTCGTTTTTTAAACAGTTGATAGGGCTGTCAAGTGGCTTACCTTTTTCAAGTCTTTGCTGGCGTCGGCTTCCTCCGCCTTCCGCTTCTCAGAGATCTTCGGAGTCGGGACGGCGATCGTCGCTTCCCGCAGAGGCTTCAGATCGACCTGAAATAGACAAGCAAATGTTCTTGGTTAATTAAAGCGAGATCTTTTTCACTGATTTGAAACGACATAAAGAATGTTGAAGCACTTAAGGTGATATATATATATATCGTTGTTCCATGGATTTAAAATATCGTTGGTTTAACACGAGCGTTGAAAATAAAAAAGGATAGCAGAAGACAATTAATTAACGAGAACAGAATATCTCGTAGAAAGATGACACAAGGATCGTAAGAAGCGTGACCATTTTTTCACGCAGTACATGTATAAAAATGAAATATTTGACAAGATTGTCGGCCGGCAAGCGGCAAAGAGGACAGTAGGAAGGTTAAACAGGACCCGTGACAAGAACAAGGCTGTAATCGCGTTAGAACGAAGCCACGGGTGTGTCATCAACCAACATGTCGACTACATTTTCACCGAATCGGCCATTAGGCTCCGGTCGAATTACCAACCGCTAAACCGACTCTCGTCTCTCTATTTGGCCGCGTCGTCAACGAGAAATTAGCGTGTACGACAGCACGCCTGAAGTTGGGACGAGTTAAAGCGATTAGCATAAATCGATGCGTTCGAAACCTTCGGCCGTGGCCGTATTAGGCACGCACAATGGCCGATCGTGTCTCGAGAATCGTCGCGGAACAGAGATTCTATTCGCTTGAAAGGATTTCGGTGTATCTGGGTTATTGCACGCTCGGCACTGTGTCAAGAATCGACGGAGAATCTGATGGAAATATAGATCTGCTTCTTTTACCGAGAAGGATAGAACGTAAAAAGCGAAGATGTCATTGCTCGAGATAATAGGTTTTCGTAACAGATATTTGCTTTCTGTACAAATCGAATACTACTGTTTGCGATTCTTTCGCTATTAAATTTGCGAGTTTACTAATTACGTGTTTAACATGTTACAATATATCTGCAAACTATACAGAATGTCGCGTAAAACGGTGATTCCACGTTAAAAATGTAAACACCTGTACTAATTCGATCGGTTAAACGATCGTTATCGAATGATTATAAAACAGCGTGTCACGTCTCCGTTTTAGCCACCGATGCTTTACACCAGTTTCAGAGAAAAACTTCGACAGCGTTAACGAATCTTCGGAAATTATTTCGTAAACCGATGTTTCTCGTCGGTTTCGCGTAATATCGACGTCCATCGCTATTTAAGCGCCGAGTACAGGCTATAGCTTTTCCATAGCCGTAATTTTGTTGGCAGTAGACTGGACGGCGATGATCAGCCAGTGTACTGGCGCAACGAGTCCGATCGTTTCGTGCAGCGGTATCGTGTTTACATCCAATCAAGTTAATTTCTGGCCACGCAGATCACAGGATTTTACCGTGTTATTACCAGCGCGAGTCGTGCATCGATGACTCCTCCGTTAACCGATGCTTTCCTTTTGCCCGATTAAAGCGATGCAATTGCACCGACTGATCGTTTTCTGCTCCCATTCGGTCGCCGGGTCGCAGTTACTGCCGTTTCTCTGCGTTTTACGTTGCGTGTTCCAACACGAGTTCACACGGGTAAAGCTTTTCCATTAGCGAAGATTATTCCGCATATACCGCCACGATATATGCTAATTGCATTGTATGCCCGAAGATATAAGTCGCATAAAAATAGTTCGTATAAATCGACGAAATTTTGTACGAAACAAAAGGTGCGATCGAGACTAGAAACGCTGTTCCAAACGCTGTATCTTCTACTCGATGTTATAACAAGCGATATTTTTAAAGTTACCGAGAGAACGAAACGATTCAGCTTCAAAACCGGATAAAAGGATAACTTTCGTAAAAATTGTAAAATCTCCGGCAAAGAATAATCCGATTTATCGTATTCTGTCTGTGTAGCTCTCAAATGAAATCCAATTAACGTGTACCAAGAAATTCTTCGTGCGTTCAAACCCTTTAAATTCAGAGCTATGCGACTCCACGCATAAACCTACAAGCAAAAACCTGCTGACCCAGCGATCTCAGCGACGATGGTCGATTTCTTAATTCCGAGAGATCGCAAGGTTCGGTCTGTCCACGTAACTAATTTACGATGGACGAAGACCTCTTTTGAGAAGTTGCACGGTCTCGCGAATGGCGTAATTACGTGTCGAAGTTTTAATGGTGCGTTAAGGTTCCTCTCGGACGAGAATTACCCTCCGTCCCTCTCTCGGCACCGAAAAGATTAATGGATCGAAGATTTAACGGGCGAACGGGGTGATGGAGGGAAGATTAAGCAGTGGAAATTAACTCGAATATTAAACTGGAGGGAAAAGTGCGATTTCATTATTAGTCAGCGCAGCCCATCGATGGACGAGAAGGAAATTTCATCGAACTTTACATCCACGTTGGCAATTAAAGGCGTTTCCAAAGCTTTTTCAAGGCTATAGGCAAATTTTATGCATCGACGGTTATGGTTTAAGCCGAGATTCGAAGATTATGGGAAAACTTTCCCGCAGTTTGTTCCTTTCTTCGTTCGCCTTCTATTCTTATCATTCTCGTTTAGAGCAGATTTGGAAATGTTTTAAAAATAGTCTACTTGGTAGTTTAATCTAAACTATATACGTCGATCCTCGATTCGCAATATCACGGGGTGCGATGCGTAACTCTAATTCGGTAAGAGGAATCTATACGCGATAGACAGCGAAAAAGCACGTTTGTCATAGAATCCAGAGTTTGAGGGATCAACGGGGCAC
This sequence comes from Bombus impatiens, assembly GCF_000188095.3. Taxonomy (NCBI): domain Eukaryota; kingdom Metazoa; phylum Arthropoda; class Insecta; order Hymenoptera; family Apidae; genus Bombus; species Bombus impatiens. The sequence goes on from NT_176515.1 coordinate 827,724, forward strand.
GGAAATGCATTTTTAAAACGTCAATTCCGAGATTTCATAAATTCATAGGTCCCAACAACCATCAGGGAGAAATCGTCGCGACGTAATCAGAATGTTCATAATTAAACGTGTAATTTCGGAAATCCACGATATCGAGACTATAAAAAATTCTCTTAACGGCAATTTCGAAGTTGGAAACTAAATCGAAATTTGTAAAAAGAAAACGTTCGGACGTTGAGGAGTCAAGTAGTTTAGAAGCAATCATTAACTACAACGAAGCGGAAAATATAGCGACGCGTCAAAGATCAGAAAGAAGAAATTCGCGATATCGAAACTAACGAGTCTTCTCTCTCGGCGGAAATCTCGAAATCCGAAAGTCGAATTTCGTCCTTCAGTCCTGGTTATACTTTACCGTAATCGATGTGAATTACGAGATCAGGCAGCTTATAAGCGATTATTTCTAGCGGTAGAAGAAGAAGAGAAAGGGAAAAAATAGGAAAATAAGGGAGGTCGTGAAACGGAAAGTAATAAAGTCGCGTAATTAACTTGCTTACGGGCCTATAATTCCTCCAGCCGTTTCATCCGAGACCCAACGATCCTGCTAAAAATTCACCTTACAACTGCTTATCCTTTCCGAATTACCACGGCCAGTTCGAAACACCGCCGTATTTTAGTCGTAGACTCTACCATCTTCCATTAAAAGTTCCTCGCTATCAGCCAATGATTCTTCAGAGGCACGTTGATGTATTCCGTTGCAACAGCGATGCAAACGAGGAAATTAATTGGGAATTTTAGTATTCGTCGATTAAGATACATTGTTTCTTTACAACCTAAATTATGACACGCTTATCTGCAATTAGGATTTTTATTCTAGAAAACGTGGATTTCAGTTTGAGGAAAGTTTCGAATCGACGCTGCTTCAACTTCCGTCGAAGCAAGGGGGACTGTTCCAGAAAGTCAGAACGATCGATGTGAAGCATCTAAATCGGTGAAGAATCGCAGAGCTTTCACGATATTTTATACCATACCCAGTCACTCCATTTCACCCTTCGTAGTCGGAAATTTATTCGAAAACAAATTCTCCAATATGTAAATCCTTCAAAATGGCTTGTATAAAACAAATTTAACAAGAAGAATCCCTCGATATGAGAAAATTTATTCTGGAATAAAATCCAGCTAAATCATTCGTACCGATTTCTATGCTGCACATCGATATCGGTAAAATACATTGGATTAATTGTCCGATACTTTCGATAAAAGATAGAAAAGTGTTAAAAGAAATATAAAAATAGTCAGCCACATTAGTGTCGAAGGAGTAAGCCACTGTTCGTATCCTGTGTGTTTGTACGTGTGAATTCAGTTTCTTCGCAGAAAGACTGCGAATGAATAATACAGCAATAAGCTTCAAAAGCGGCGTTCTGATCGTGTGACCATCATTTTTCTCTTTCGTGAATCTTTACTGTCTTCCACTAAAGTAAAATGGGAATTGGTAAAATCAATATCTATGAGAGAAGAAATATTTACTCTCCGCTCTTTTGTCACGTGTACAGTAACGATCGTTACGAATGATAAAATTACTACACAATCGCAACTTTTCCAATTTTATATCTACCGATTTCTTATTTGAGAAATGCGATCTTTCTTAAAGAAAATACTTATATACAGACTTTGCTAAACCTTTTTACATAACGACGATAGAAGTTTGTTTTATACGCGTATAAAAAGTCACCGATGAATACTTCTACTTCTTCGGAAACTTTTAATTTTGATACCAGAATATGAATACTCGTATAAGATTAAAGTCCCAGCCTAACTTTTAAGAAACGAAATAATTTCTCTCGGGGCAAATTGGTTAATTTAGTTTCTTTGCGTAGACCAAGAGATATTCGTTACAATATCCCGCGCTATTATTTCGTAACCAAACTCAGGAAGAGAGTCGGTTCGTTGGCTGGGTGCGAATCAGGCTTTATGGTCGCTAGGGTCGCCCCTGACAACGCCCTTGCCTGCATTGCGGTGCCCCTCGGTTTCCAGCCTGCGTTATCCTGTCACCATAACGCCTGACAATGGGTCTAGAGAACGCTCGACGAAGGAACGTGAATCCTTTATATTCGCATGCACCTGCGTTACCCACCGTCTAATGATATCTGTTGCTTGGAAACCAGTCTCTAACCATGATCCGTCACCTTCACCCTTCACCCTCACCGCCATTTCACTCCCTCTTTTTTTTTTGTACATTTTAAGGGTTCGTGCGAGACGTCGCACACCAACTCGTCATCCACCGGTGTCACTCGTCGCCACAAATCGACTTTTTGTTATTTTAGAAGACACGTCCTTCCTTTTTACTTTTTTCTTCCCTTTCTTCAAAATAACAACGTATTACTTTACATAACGTTAGATAGCGTATAGGTTTTGCGTAACGCGGTACTCGCAGTCCGGTTTCTGACTTGTGATTTATTCAAAGGAACGTTGTTTTCATGACGTTTCTATTTAGAAGTACAACGGGAATGTAAATGCTGTTTTCCCGGATGAAAATTGCTTAGACGCCACACGTCGGTCTGATACACCTTTCCAGTTGTTTCGCTGTTTTATTGTTCATCGATGTTACGAAATATAACGGTATTTTTTCGTGCTTCTTCGTTTATTTTTTTTTTTTCTTTTTAATGTAACAATGGTTTCATATGTTTTTTACTTGGTAAACCATAGAACGGTTCTTCCATAGAAGCTTCGTTCTACTGACGAGAAAAACAGTGAGAAAATTGAGAAGGAAATCGTACAAAGATGAAATATTGATTTATCTTTGAATTATATTTAGATTACATCGTTTAATTTTGCTGAAGCACACGATATCGATCGAGGATTGAAGACAAGTAAGTAAAATAAAGCGAACGAAGGAGAGATTATGTCGTTCTTTGTCGAAACTGTAAAACGTGGAATATCCTCTTTGTTTCTTTTTCTTTTTTTTTTTTTTTCATTTTTAACGGAGCAATGGGAAATCGTCGCGTTTTTTATATATGGAAGAATGTAAGGAATGATTCTGTTACAGACGATTCTCTTTCGCAACGAAGAAAGACGATGGAGCGAAGGAGATTGCTGAGAAGAAAATTGTTTCGCGTTCAGGCAGAGGGTTCGCCAGAAAACGAATGATTGTCGGATAGGGAATTTTAGATATCCTGTCAGGAGCGAAGTAACTCGCCTCTCCTAACAAAGGAGCACTCTACAAGCAGCCTATAATATAATCTCATTCGAAACGCGAAATCTCTCCCTCTTTTTCTTCTTTCGAGCGTCGGGCTAGACATCGTTTTGCATAAAAAGTAATACGTTTACCTACGCAACGTGATGTTTTTTTGAAAGACAACAAGAAATAGGAAAATATAACAAAATGTTGGATATTTAAACGGAAACAGTATCTCTAAAAAAAAAACTTACATTTTTCCCGGAATAATTCCATTCGATTCGAATATGTTGGAATTAGACGAAAAATATTATCAGTTTCGTTGTTACGTTGAGTCGCAGATTAATTTTACCTCGAAAAATATTCGATACAATAATAAAACAAATATTATTTAATAATAGAATAAAAATAATACAATATTATAAACTTGTATGACATACAACTTCTCATCTGCATATTTTTCATCGGAGAGGAGTTTTCATATTAAATAAAAATTTTATATCAATATTATATATAAATACGTATAATGTAAACCCTCTTATCTTATCTTATCTTATCTTATCCTATCAACTTTGATTCTCATGGTCTTTTGTCCTGGCTGGAAATGTAAAATCGTACGGACGAATGGAGCAAGTTGCGTCGCATATCGTATTTCGTTAATTTAATCGCCGTACGATCGATTCGAGTGGTATTACCGTTCATTACAGTTACGGAACTCGTGGAATTAGTTTGACTGGTTCGCGCGCTCTCCTCCACGCTCCTAAGATCGTACGAAAATTATGGAAATCGTGGCACAGAAACTTAATTAGCGAAATCTCTAGCAGTGAAATCGCCTCTTCTCAACGAAAAGAAGAAATGCAGCATAAACGGACGTAGAACGTATCTACAAATGTTCGTTCGTTTACAAAATTTTGTCAAAAATTTCTTTTTTGAAGAGAGCTCGTTACCGGAAAATATTGTATCAAACGTTTGACGTATCATCAATTACGATAAAAATAAAAAAATACCAGTTAAATAAATTCGTTATACGAATCTCAGCGAAAAGCAAACCACAAAAATTGCTCGGGTTACACGCAGGGAAACATCCCTGTTTTCCCCGAGTTCGTCGACCCTCTGCCTCTCACCAACTTTCGATGCTCAATTTTCAAATGGGGAATACCGACGTGAAAAAGTCTGTCGATGTAGAAACAATATTTATCGATGCCGCTGATCGAACCATGATAATTAATAGCGTGGGTAAATTGCCATTTCGGTGGCTAGGTCGTGACGATTATTGCTCCTTGTTCGACAACGATTTATCATGTCGCCATGCAGGTGTCGCGCGGACGACACGTCGTTAATCTTGAAACTTCGTGAAAGGAAGACAAGCAAAAGTATAAATAATAATAATAAAAAAAAAGAAAAAAAAAGAGTGTTGGAAATTGAAAAAAAAATTGGAGAATGTTGGATTTATCGTTGATAGTCGTTACCGAGGCAAATATTAACTTTGGAAATTCCGCGGAAAGTCCCCCTTCCGGTGAGTTACGACTTTCGACCTGGTTTCCCTTCGAACCTCTCTCCAACTCTTCCGTTGTACGCTTCTGCCGACTTCGCGACTGAACGCTCCGGATTTCTCGAAAATTATCCTCGTGGAATAATAAGTTTTTACGAGACGGTCAATGGGCTACGATTATCGAAAGAAGAGGGCCGAAACGGGCACACTCGCGTTCCACGGATGACCGAATAGGAAATGAAAACTCGAGGGCTCCTTTTTCCAACGACAAATCGGCTCCGTCTTTCATTGAAATTACAAATCGATGCTATTATAAATAACAACCATAGACGGTTCTCTGTTGCTCGATATCATAGATATGTGTAACGATAAAAATAAGATTTCTTTGCTTTTGGGTCCTATGGTACCTGTTTGTTGGACCGTTTCGCGGGAAGACAGTTTCACACTATAACGTGTCAACGAGAGTCGTAAATTCTCGTTACGATACGATAATCGACGCCGCGAATCAACCGATCTTCTATTTCGGTTAAGACAATACGGGTGGTTGAACGATCGTAGCACCGAATTAACGGATTAAGTATACTCCTTATTTCCAACGACTCTGAAGAATGCGAGTGATGCGTGTAGAAGCGTGTTCAACGAAGAGTTAATAGCAATTGAAGTGGCTTCTGCGACGGTGAGATTTATAAGGAACTAGCGATGGGTGCTGGTCGCCCCCCACCAACGGGCGCTCGTGGGTGGAGGTGGTCTTCGGACGTCGTACATGGGAAAATCTGCTTTTCCCATGTTTCACCGGAATGAGCAATAACCCTAAGGAACTTCTCGACTTTAAGCGTGTTTGCAGCAATTAAGGGCCTTGACGGTAAAACGAAATGCTAAATCTTACGACGGTTCCTTAGGATTATTGCGGGTCCGAGTAAGTATGTTTACACAGCTGGTGGCCAATTTGACCGATAAATGGATTATATCGGGTTGGCAACTAAGTGATTACGAATATTGTCATTAGGTGGTAAAAATCATTATGATAATGATATGCTAATGACAATATTCGTAATCACTTAGTTGCCAAGCCAACAGTACACGGTAGGGTCACGGGACGTAACACCGTTGGAGAAAACAACAGAAAGTAATTTACAAACTTCTATATTAGCGATTTAAAACGTAATTATATAACTCGATATAAGCGTGTAACTCGATTAAAAATTCATTGAAAGAAATGAAAAATCATGCGAAGATTACCTATGTATTAGGTTGTCCGAAAAGTTTCTTTCGTTTCATAAGTGAAACAATAGATGCACAACATTTTTTATTCTGTATCCATTTTGCGGTAATAGAATAAAATGGATCAAACGTAATTCAATAAAATAATATGTCGGGTTTGTCGGGATTGGCGTTAGTCTTAGGGGCGCGTTGCGTATCTTCATTAGGACAAGCCATTGTAGTTGTTCAATGGGGTTTATATTTACAATTATATGCACAAGTGTTGATTTAAGAGGGTTTAACAATTTAGCGTGGTAATTAGACTCTCTTATAGTAAAGACAATGTTCTTAGGTTCAAAGGAATCCACGGTCAACGGGATAACTATTTGTACAATTGGATATGTTTAGAACCTCAAAGTGACGTTAACTATGACGCACGGTATCTCTCTGATCGACTGACACGACGATGCGTGTAAACTCTGCAAGGTGATCGCAAGAATAAAAGACCGATACGATCACATTTGTCAGTTGCATATTGACCGGGGATATCGACAAAATTCCTGGCGCCGTTACCAGACAGACCCGCGTAGAGCCGTCATTGCTCCTGCCCGGGGCTAGTTTGTTAATACAGCGTGTGTCCCTCGATATTGGTACTTCTACCGTTAAGTAAAACGTTCGTCCCGTGACCGCGGCTACGTTCGGCGACCAGTCGTGTCACCTCGAGCCCAAGCCTACTGTCACGAATCTCGGGCAAACATAATCAGATCGTATCACAACAATTACTTCCAAGTTCTATTATTTAAGTACAGCTATAATAAATAATTTAGACCAAAGTATTGGGGATCTTCCCAAAATTCCAAAAGAAAGGCCCGATGTTCCTACATCTCCGACAAATATAAAACAAAAAATGTTACGCATCTGCTACGTCATTATAAAACGAAAGGACTTTTCGGACTTAATACACGTACATACGTCGATCGGTAGGATAGATATACTTTTCTATCTCATCGTCAGACAATAGGAACAAGCTTCCTAACTTCTAGCTTGCGCATCGTTTAAGAGAACAACGAAAAGTAATATATAAACTTAAACTGAATTCTCAATCGTAAATCCTTTTCGTCCGCATACCGCGGGTTCAACCTCCAATTTCTCTCTATTCAAATACAATTTTTATCATCGATAAAGGACAATCGCGCATTGTGTCCCGTAAAAGTCGAAGAACTATCGGAATATCGGAAGAATGCTCAGGACGAAGCTAGGAGGATCGCTTCAGAGTCTCTATCGGCTTAAAAGCGAACCGGAGCTCGAGTTCTCGCAAGAAGCTGCCGTCGCCGCAAGAAATTTACGCTGCACTCCACGCTGTAAAGCAATAATTCAAATAATTCGCCCGTGAAAGGGGTAGGTGCATGTTAGGGGTGGCACAGTGACAGAGTCGCGTCACGTAACAAGCTCGAGGAATTCATTAAGTATTCTTCGCTTTAACGGCGTAAAAGTGGAACGCTAATGGGCTAAAAGTTCATGCATCTTGTTGCATTATGTCTTACATCATAGGTCGCTTTTTTCTCGCGTTTCTTCCTTCGCTTATAACGATTTTTGCAGTGGCGCGAGATCCTGTCAGGAGTACGAAAACAAAGGAAAAGCACTGTATTCGAGCAGCAGTTTGTCATCCTGAGATATTTATTTATTACCGAGGTGACATTTCTTTACATCGAAATATTAGTTTGCAGGCACTTTACGTGTATTTTACGGTTTGCAAAAGGTTTCCATTCGTTTCGATCTTCGATTTTTTTAAAAGCTTATTTCATTCTCGCGTGGAATCGATTATTTTGATCGTGTTAATTGAGATATTAATTTAACCAGATTTCGCTTCAAAAATCGCTGAACTCGATGAAATTATATAATAAAAATTTTCGAAGCAGAAAGAGCTTGGAACGTCGTAATTGTCTATACACTGAAAACCAATTAACGAGTCTATTACTTATTTATAAACCAATTATATACAAATTACGTACAAATTACAGAAAAAATAATTATCAATTGGTAGATTTAAAATGTACAGACAATAGGGAAAAAATAAAAATCGTCGATCGTCAAGGAGAAGAAACGATCGGTTTTTCCAATTTTCTGCAGCGTCGTCAGCGATTTCTTTGTCGTTTGGCATGCCGACAACAACTCACTGTCAACAGGCCGCCTGTCGAGGTATCGAAACGAGCGATTAGTCGAAATTCAATGGAGAGATTTCGAGGACGATGTGCCGCGACGAGAACCGTCGATCGCGTTAACGATCGATTTGTATTCCGCGGCGCTCTAAGCTTCCGGAACAATGGCAAACACGCGTCGTTGGAATTCTGGATGATTTCAATGGGCCCTTCCGACCGATTAGATTCGAATCGATCGGTCTCTCACAATTGCGGCTGATTATTTTTGTTTTCACCCAAACAAACGTCGTCATTTTTACTACGAAAGGGAAGAAAAGGGGATGAAACTCGTAAAAAGCGCGAAACGCCTCTTCTTCGTTCGAATGGCTTTTATATTTCGCCGATCTTTTCACTGTGACCAGTAAAAAGGGATCCTTCGACATTGGACCACGCTTAGTTCTTTCTGCTGTGATTTATCCGACATAAAAATTAATTCTCGGTATAGAAACTAACGTCTTCTCAAAAATCTACCATTTATTTATCGACGTTGCTTTCGGATCGATTCGGAGTTTGTAAAACGCGTTCTTGTCGCGTTTGAGCGGAGTCGTCGATTGTCAACTACTCGAGTTCTCGCGACGCAAAAATTTCTCACATTGTTTTTTACAATTCTAATACAGCCTCGCCGAAAACGATGGTACATTCCAGTTTCCAGTTCGCAACGAACATGTCAAAGAGAAAAAGTTGGATCGTAATTGGCAAAGGCAACTACCTTCGATTTCCAAGAGAGAGAAATAATAAATTCCTGGTAACTTTTCAAGCGAACAGAGGTCTGGTAAAAAATTTGAGAACCATGCGAATATTGGCCTGTCGAAGGGAATTAATTGCGTCGGGGCTCGATTTATATCGAACAGAGGTCAGGGGACGAGTCGTGAAAAAGTGGGGAAAAAACGACGAAACGATCTGTCGACTAGGTGTTTGCTACTCTGGCTGGTAAGCGATTGTTGTCGCAGAGGCGACAAATCGTTCCGTGCATTACGGACAAATTCGAGTGCATCTGGATAGAAGTTGAAATCCGAATAGACGAATCGACGTGAGTAGCGAGATCGGCGAATTTTGAAGAAGTACCGACGACCGTTGCAATTACACGTGATAGCAGATCATGTTTGTTTCGAGGAAAAAGTGGCGATTTCCGTGTAACTCTGTGTAAAAATACTCTCCAAAAATTCTTGTGCGTTTAATATCAAGATTTAAATTATGCACGTGCTATGGACGCAATTAGCATTAATTCTTAGCATTGATCAATTAATTCTTATTTATTTTTATCTACGTGTGTTATTGCGTATCCTTTGTATCGTATCACGCATCGATAGTTCTACGTGGAGAGTCAAGGGTTGAAACCCTTGTTGGTTTCTAGTCTGCAGTTAGTCAAGTACATGCGTACTCGACGAACTTTCAAACTCGATTTTCATGAAACCCAAACCTCAGACGAACAAACTTTACTCTTTTTTTTGTTTTTTGTTTTCAATTAATATCTTGCGCGTGGAATAATATGCTATGGAAAAAATTACACGTTTTGTTATTTCGAAAGTTTAATAAAATCGAATAAATACAATTAAACGGTGAGATGTCACGCTGCAAATAGATATTATCGCTTGTATTGTAATTTGGCAACTGATCACGTTCTAAAATACGTAAAACACAAGTACACAGCTTTATCGCCATCGAAGAAAGTAATCGCACTCGACAGCGCTAAAAAAGCGCAAGGGTGACATCCGTATTCGTCGAGACTTCACCGGGATATTTATATTCCCCATTTTCCAGTCCATTTCCGAACAACGTCACCGCGTACTCGTAAAAAGGACACTCGTCGGAAGTTCGTCGTTCCTCGGTATGTTTTACAAGCCCGTAACGCAAAATCCTTTCGCGTGAATTAACGACGAATAACAACAACAAGTACAACTACGATTACACCGGCAGACAGTCGACAGAGACAGGAGAGAAAAGGTAACGGGCTTTGACCAAGTCTCCGATATTTCTCCATTAACGTGCAATTTTTGGATTATGTAAGATACGAGTTTCGATAAAGTTTTCGATTTCTTTGACAACCGCGTACGTATCTTGGTAAAAATTCGGAACATTATTAAACGCCTCGACTTCCTTTGTTTGGATCGATGTAAAAGTACATGCTGCATGTCGCCGGTAAAAATCGATGGCGCTTGTAATTGGTTCATGGTACGCGTTTCGACGGCGCGGCGGTTGCGAAAAATGACCGTGTGACAGGTTGAGGCCGAAATTGCGAAATTTTGAACCGGAAACTGGATCGCGTAGCGGACTCGGCGAGTTACGAGCGCGGAATTAAAACCGTGTCTCTTCGAGCGGATTCCGTTTGCCGAAACGTCGTATAAACTTAGCAAAAAAAAAAAAAAAAAAAAAAGCAGAAAAGGTACAAAGAAAAGGAGGGAAAAAGCAAAGTTCCTCGGAGAGGGGAGAGGAGAAGGGGTTTCAACGATGAGAACTCGGACGGCAGACGGCATCGGCGAGGCATTTCCATTGCAAATAATAGTCGATAACGTTTTAAAACCGCGACGTCGTGTCGGTTAAAAATTTTCACGCGCCGCTGTTCGAAGAGAAAATTTAATCCCTCGTAAAAGATAAAACCCCGTGGAAAAGGGTGGAAGTGTTTGGGAGAAATAGCATACGATTTATCGCGCTCCTTTGAACGATTAAATATTCTCTAAAGGAGAAAAAAAAGAAGAGAACATATTAAAAGAGGGAGAAAGGAATGGGGGATGGGAAAACGAGCAGGAAAGAAGGCAAAAATCGTGGGGAGAAAGTAAGGCGGACTCATGAGGGAAAAACGTCGGTCCCGATTACAATTTTCGGATATCGTGGATCTAAATCAATGAAACCAGATTTCCATCCATCCTGGTCGTGCCATCCGCGGGAAAATTCACGAAAAACAACACGCTGGAAAATTTAGAGCAGAGAAAAGGAACCATGCCACGTGTCGGGCAATAAATATCGATCGATACTGCTGAATACACGAAGGCTGCAACCCATAAAACATGCCTCGATACTTTTAACGGCGATCGGATTATTCTTGGTTTGCGTAGTGAAACAATCGTGCACAAAAGGGGAGAAAAAGGGTGGTTAGGAAAAAAGAAGAGGAAACAGCGGGGCAAATGGGTAGAGAGATAAGCGATCGTTCGAAACAGGCTTTTGTCGGAGTACGGCGACGAGAACGTCGGATTTACGACAAAACTTCGTTCAACGTGCGTCCTCTCGATAAAATACAACAACGACACACACAGTGAGAATTTCGAAGATCGTTAAGATCGAAATGCGCTTCAGGGTAAAAAGGCAAAAAAAAAAAGGAAATGAGGGGGAAAATATTCTATGTTTACCTATGGAACGCGGAATTTCTATTTCAAAATTCTGACGTGTAGCGGAAAAAAGCAGTTTCAAGCATTTTGCAAGACACAGATCCAATTACGTTCAATTCTGTTCTTCATTTTTGATTTAATATCACCGAATATCATCGATGATTTTCATCGCCTAAGATACAGGCTTACGGATCGAAACGAAGTACACGTAATTCTGTATTTACGCCACTTCCATTTAACAAATTTTAGAAAAAGGTTCGATCGTCTTTTTACAGAATTCAATCTGACTCGACAAAGTTCACATTCTGTCTTTTTAAGAATGTCCATTTAAATTTAATCGTTTGCACTCGAAGCTTTCTTTCTTTTTTCTTCTTGTATTTGCACTTTAATTCTACGCTATGTTTTTTTTCTCTGGAATTTAATTACTACAGCTGTCGTCTGCTGTTTTTATTTCATTCTCTACTTTATGGAAAGGTACAAAACCTACTTTATCCGGAATAAAGTGACGCCGTTGAGTTTCAGGAATTCCCCTCGGTGCATCGCGTTAGGGGAAATTCACCTGAATTCTCTCTTCGATACATATATCGTCACTTTTTTCCTATTTTATGTTTTCTATGTTACAGCATACACTGTATATTTTGTTCATCGTTTTTGCGTACAGTTTTTTGGCAACTTATTTACAACAAACTACCAAACGACGTCAAAATTTAAATTTAATCTTAATTAGTAATACAATCAAAGCGGCATTGATCGTTCTAGTAAAAAAATGGAATATGAAAAAACCTACGGCCTTTCCAATTAATTTTCATAGTGAAAAAAGAGCAAAATATATGTACTCTACGTGTATTTTATTCTTCCTTTTCTATAATATTCTATTTGCCTAATTTTGCCTAATATCACGACACGAGCAATTCCGGCAAGAGGATCCGACCGATTCGCGAATTCGACCACGAGAAAAGCGTATTTTTTCGAAAATGTCTACCGGCAGCGAGTTCTTTCGAGAAGCCAGTTTGGCCCTCGCTTAACGACGAATTCAGTTTAATCCGGGGAACCTGCCGTTAATTCGTCAAGCGTCCAAAAAGGAGAAAAAGACGGCGGCCAAAAGGAACGCAAACGAAGGTACGAAGACTAAAAAGAAACGGCACTGGTATTGTAGAGATTTATTCGCGCGGGATTACGGATTTATATGTGTACCAGGAACGCAACGAGTTAAGCGAGGAACGATATACATATTCATAAGAACGTACGAACGGAAGATGGACGATATAACAACGTGGACGGAGAAACGTAGAAATACATTGTCTTTGACAAGACGATACAAAATTTACGTATCTTTGTTAGAAATCGGTTAAAGTTTCCAGACACGCGGTATCTTTTTATGCGCGGTAGGGTAAGGTTAGGTCAGTCCGGAAAATAGGTGTGGCATGGAAAAACGAAAAAGGTGGTTGAGCGAAAGAAATACAAGAAATAGAGGGTGGAGAGATATTAAGGAAAATAAGCGGAGAAGGCGGAACGTTGAAAAGGCAACGACTGAATGAAATTGAATAAAAGAGAAACGGAAAGGGAGATAAAAGTGGTGGCGTGAAAGGGTGATATAGAATACGGGAACAAGTGGAAGTGGTAAAAATAAGAAAAATTGAATAAACGGCCAACACACCAATATCTTTGATACGAGGGGAAAAATGACGAAAGAGAGAGCTTTTACATCGAGAAATGGAAGAAGGAAGACAGTAGAAATCAAAACTGTGTTTGCCCCATTGGTGGAGAGATGTTAAAATATCGAAGGTGTGTGGTGTGGAGAGAAGGCATCGTGCGAAAAAGAGATAGACGACGATAAGAGAATTTGAGAAGACAAGCGTTAAAACCTGAAAATACGGCAACGAGTATCTGACGCGTGTCCCGATCACGGCAAATCTGTTCATCCTCCTGCGATCAATGAGACGTAGTATCGTTCCTTGGAAAATTTTCGAAAATATCGGTGACTGCTCCGTGCGGAATTTACTCTTAAAATCCGTTCAAGATTAGTTAAAATTCGTCCGCGATTCCTGTATTTGTAAATAATTAAGCTAGCGCGAGAAATGAAAAATGTTTTAATTAGACGGAGTAGGTTCGTTTTGCCAAGGAAAAAGAAATCCACGGTGCCGTAAAAATTAACAACAAAGAAAACAAACAACTCGGAAAAGCCACTAAATACCAGCATAGAGGGATAAACCGGAATGATCCAACTAGAGAAGTACGAGATACCAGGGGGGCATGGCGAAACCAGGTGGACCAATTATAGAAAACCATAAATAAAGAAGGCGAGACGGAGGAATCGCCATGACTAAACGCGGATGGAAAAAGCGAAGAGGACGCAGCGAGGAAAATATGGGGAGAAATCGGCGCGCGTGAGGTACGAGACAGAGAAGGGTTGAGAGACGAAGAAAAGGAGAGGGTTTTCAAAACTAGAGAGAAAGAGAGAATGTGAAAAAGGGAGGAGGGAAAAGGAGAAAGACGACGCTGTTGAAGTCAGTTGCGCGGAACCGTCGACCGAGTAATTCCGCGTGGAGAGAGAAGCGGGCTCGACGGTGTCGTCGGCGTCCTACCCCGACGGAATTTGCGTCTGCAAGCACGGTAATATTTCAGAACATCGTTTGCACGGTAAATTACACGAGAATAATCAAAGGGACTTCCGTGGCTCGTCTTGGGAGACTCGCGAATGCCAACCACCGACAACTTCGGCCGGAAAGAGAGAACACGGTCGAAAAGGGGTTGTAGGGATGGGGGAGAGAGAGTTGTTTCAAGCGTGCACCGGGCTAAGTGCGGCATTGCCACTCTAATGGGAACGTGTACTATGTTCTGTGTTTCTTGACGTCATACGTGCACGGTTATTACTCCGTTTCCGCGAATGCCTCCTCTATTTTTTTACTTTTCCTCCCTCTTTATTGTTTTTTCTCTTTCTTCCTTTCTCCTTGTTTCCTTCCTGGTTTGTTTGATGTACGTCGATTGTCAGAGAAACGGCAATGGATGGACTGGTAGAAATAAAGTGGTGAATCCCCTATCGCGAAGACTCGGATAAAGGAGAGCCTGGATTTTGAAATCTTCAACGCTAGACGACTAAAGTACAGAACCTGTGTCAAAGAAGTCGAAACGAAAGACGTACGAAGAAAAATCATTTCGTTCGCATATTTTACAAAAAATTATTCGTAGAATACGTTTGTTTTCAATTTACGATAAATCGTAAAAATATTCGCGACACGCAATTGCTTTTGGTAAATTTCGGTGTCTTCGAACGTTTCAGGTTTGGTGAGATTTGAGCAGAAAAGCCTGCAAACCTAATTGAACAATGTCAGGGTAACGATTTCGCGATGCGCCAATCTCCGATTGGTTACACCCCACCCCTCGTGAGATGTTTAGATTAAAAAAGTAAACAATATTTCTCGCTACATGATATCTGAAGTCTCTCGAAAGACACGTCGATGGACTCCATTCTTTACACGTTTTTGCATTTCATTAGACGAGTGCGCGTTTAGTAGATCGTAGGTGTTCGTACGATACAAACAGTATATACAGGGACGAATACACAAGCAAAGAATCAAATTTCTTCTTACGTTCAATTTAATTCAGTCTGCCTTATAATTATTAATCCGTTATTTCGATCACTTTGATAATTTTACTTCTAACTTTCTATCAAATTTGCGTCACAAATTTCGGTATTATCGATTTCCTCTTAAATCAACTAGTCGAAGCGCAAAATCTTCTTCGATCCAATTACTAGTGGAAATCAAACGAGCAAACGAAGCATCTATAATCTTGTTTAGGGAAACCTTGGCCGCGGTGACAAACAGCGATGAACCGTAAGTGCAACGAAGTTATCGAGAGGCGCGGGTACAGAGAGAAATCCAGTAAACGCGAGAAGAACGACGCGTGATATCCTTTTCATATCCTTTTGATCCGTCTTCCTTTCCTTTACGCGGTAGCAAAGGCCAGACAACGAATGGCAAACGTCAGCCTGCCAGCCACGCGTAGATTCCACTCACGGAATTCGCAAGTGGCGCGTAAGTCGTTTCATCCGTGATCATACTGCCTGTAACGATGTTTCTACAAGCGCGTAGATTTTACGTATTAAAATTCTTGCAACGAAAGTAGCTCGAAAGCTACAAACTCGCCTGCAATGTCGTTTCCGTGACATAAATTCATTTGGAAGATACGCGTGCAACGAATGCATCACTAAAGCAAGTAACTAATATAGCGTGAAATATATGCAAGATGTGTAACATACTGTAGTACATTAAGTGTCCAAAAGTCTTAGGTCATTTACGATAATGATTTATGATAGTTACGACGATACTTCGTATAAGCAGCATCGGACGCGAGCAGCGTAGGCTCGCGTATAACAAGGGCCCCACCGCAACGCAAACCAAAAATCGAGAAAATTTCATTGCGCGTGTACCAAACGGGTCTTTCATCAGCGAGTATCTTTCGCGTCAAAAACGCGTATCGGCGAGTCCGTGGTTAGATAACGTCTCGACATGGATAAATTAACAGTAGGAATTCCCGGGCGGTGATTCCAACGTGGCAAACAAAATCAGAAGCCCCGAATCGCTGAAATTCGACTCTTTCTCGTACGCTTTAAACAGGAATCTACTCCCAGAAAATCGCTAACTATAAGCCAGATTTTCGATTCGTCGGCAATTCTTCGCGTACGTCTATCGTTCGATTTAGGTAAAGCACGGAGCAACGGCGAATGACAGAAAGTGACAGTCCTGAAAACTAAAAAAGAAAGGGGTGGTGGCGAAGAGGGGTAGAAAAAGGAAGAAAACGCTACAAGGGACGAAAAAGGTAGAGAATAGGTTCGAGCAAAGGATATCGACGTTCCTTTCGCGAAAGGAAAAAGTCGAGAGTACCATCGTGGAAAATATCAGGCTCTTTCGAATGCTCGTTTCCAGAAGATGGAAGGGGAACGTCGCTACGATTCACCGCACGAATCGCCAAAAAGTTCCTTCTACCACTCGACGCCAGACCACCGTTTTCCGCGTCTACGAAGCCAACTTGGATTCTCGTGCCGGGGATGGAATTCAACGTAACCGAGGCGAGCGGTGAATTTTTTCGCTCGGAACCGATTACCAGGACCAACCGATATCCCCCTCGGCTCGGACGTCCGACTCGGAACTTTATGGGGCAAAAGTCCGGCTAAATGCGCGCAGCTGGCCTGATTTAGAGACCCGATATCTCGCGTATCTTTGAACTTGGAGCACCTGTTTAATCGAACCGCTCGAACGCGAGACGAATGGCTGAATCAAGATTCCGCAAGAATTTTTCGCTCGAAATGTCTTATCGATATCGAGACGGTCGCATTGTTAGTTCTTTGGGGTATGCCGATGTAGTTTCTGTTTCGTGTCTATTTCACGATCGTTATAGGGAGCAACGATATCGTCGGTAAATATAAATGTTCTTAAATATAAATATTTCGGCGAAATACTACGTTTGTCTCTTTTCTGTATTATTACTACTATTAAAAGTATAGAGTACGAGGTTGAGAAATCGAAACACTTTGTACTAGTGATTTAAAACGACCCTCGGTCTCTGTGGATCAAAATGGCTATTGCTAGCTTCTGTATAACTTTGCGCATAAAATATACTTCTGCATATTCCTATTTTAAAATCAAAGTATGGAAAGAAGAAAGTCGCGTTAGATCCCTGAATCTCTTCCTCGACTTCCTTTTTCCAGTAACGAGGAAGAGAGAAAGAGAGACAGGGGGATAGAGAATCCCGTAAAAGTACGACCAGACTTATAGAAAATGTTCGCAGACGCGTGTGCGATAACAAAGTTTCTGGGTATCTGCAGACAGTTTGCGGATAGTCGATGATATTGCGAAGGAACAGACACGCAACACGTATATTATGATATAATAGACAGATGTGATAACGCAGCGCACTGAATATCCAGGAGCAATGTATACAGACCATATCTGCAAACGACGTTTGTTGCGTACTATTATACGTATTTCTAACGTAAAAGAAAGCTGTTTATAGCTCGAAAAATAAGCCTCAAAGGACATTTTTCCTGCAGGTTCTTGTTCCGCCGTTTTGACGCGAGAAATCCACCCCGTAAATATTCCCAGTGTCTTTTGTAACAGCCTGTACAGTGTACAGGTTCGATCGATTATTTTCCAAACGTCGAAACTTTCAACGCACCTTCAGGTCGGTGTCACGTCGAGCAACAGACGACAGCATTAACTTCGATCTTCGTCCGTGGAAAAGCAGTCACGACTTCCGGCTGTGCACGCGACACAATCTACAGCGTCAAACAGCCGGAACGCGTGCACCGACGTGTTCCCGCGATCAAAGCGGCGCGTCGCGTCGGCCAGCCAGCGTCGGTGCACACGTAACGTAACGACGTTAATTAATTCAGGCCGTTCGCCATGACTGTGTGCCGCCAGAGTACTACACGCCCACAAAGACGACGAGTGGTCTGTCGAGAGACGGATGCGACCGCCGCACTGCGCTGCTGAGTCACCCCAACGGAACGAAGAAGATTCACGCGCCTAAGTGTTCCTATACTGTCTATACGTGCGCGCCTGTTCCTGCGAGGGTCGATCTAATCTTCTCTCCGTGCTCTCTAAAGAGGGAAGAAGGAAGTAAAATATCGCGTCTATTAGACGTGGCGACACTCCGCGTCCAAGAGATTTCGCTACGAAGTTACCGAAATAGTTAACCTTGCGTAACGAGGATTTTATTTGCGCAAAACGAATAGTATACGTATTTTTTGTTAGGTACGATAATACAATACAGAGACCTTATCATAATATTCAACATCCTCGACTAAACGACTGTGTTAGGTAGATGATACATTTACGCTGTACATGTGAATGTGCGTGTAAGCATCAGAGGACGTCCAGGTCTCAGTCGAGACGAAAGACGGTTGGTAGCTGTTAGAAGAATCTAGAATAGTCTGTTGACAAGAAGCGTGCGTGTAAGAAGGTTATCGAGGTCTTCAGAGCGTAATATATATGTATAGCTGTTGTGTGTGAATAAAGTAAATTATTTATTTTTCCGTAACAGACTGACTACAGCCTGGCATAGTTCTTTCATGACGGCCAACGTAACCAACTAACACGTAACACGACATAAGTAAATTGCAATATTTTTATTATAGATCGTCCAGATCTATATCTCGTCCAGATCGTCAAGATGACTCGATCGAAACGATTTTTATTAAGAATTACCAAAATCTATAGCGATACGTTACTTTATACTTTTGTAAAAAAAAAGAAAAAATCGATCGCTTGCGTACTTTGATCGTCGTGTACGTTAGAGATTGCAGAAACTCGGATACTGCACCGTGTTTTATTTTTCAACCCTTCTAGGCACACTCGAGAGCCCAGAGATTTCACAATTTCGCGGTTAAAGACGCACGAGGACAAACCGGTAGGCAGCGTCTCCGGAAATCCACGCTCAAGAGAGAAGCAAGACTCCGGGAGTAAAACGGAAGCAGTTAGAAGGAAAAGCGATTAATTCGAGCGGAGCACTCGCAAGGTGGTCTAGCTCCAGACTTCCACGAGCATCGAAGAGAGCTTTTTCCAGCGGCCTTCTCCGCTATGATTATTCCGCCGCGTGATGGCCACTTTTCTCCCTCTCCTTTTTCTTCTTTCTTCCTCTTTGGCTCCGTCGGCTGGAATTCAGCCTCTTTTTCGCCATTCCTTCAACGAACGGACCACGCACCTTAATTAATTTCCTCGTCCTCGAGGAGAACCGTTCCCTTTTCGACTTGCGTTTCAACGACACACACACACACACACACACACACACACAGAAGAAGAGAAGAAGAAAGAGAGGCGTTAATAATTTTATTCGAAAAAATAAAAAAAAACCCAAAATAACACGCATCTTTGCCATTGCATCGCGAATTTTTATGCGAATAACTAGGTATTTTGCAACTTCTAAAGCGGATTGTACGATAAATAACGTGGTTACTAAAATAAGACATAAAAATAGCAGTCCTAACGTCTTAATACGCGTGTCTGTGACGTATAGAAGGAAATGGATCGCGAAAAAGGCGAGGGAAAGAGGAAGAGAAGCGGGGTGGTTGGCAATTAAAAAGTTTCTCGAGGCCGATTGCCAACGCAGCGGCTCTCGATGCGTTCTCGATGATGCGATGTTATCCAAGACCTATGCGATTGTAAAAAGACAGGGCGGTTTAATTGGAGTATCGTGGTTCCGATCGATGGCGCGCCGCGATTCTTCGAGATTGACGGTGTATGCGAAACTGGCAGACGCAAGACCAGGTTGCAAGTTCGACTTTTCTAACTGACCGTAGATCGTATTAGTTATTAGTTGTATTAGGTTGTCCGAAAAGTCTCTTTCGTTTTATGATCCATGTTGTTCCGTTGAGACAAACACCGCGACATTTCGCACACTTGGATTCACGTTTGTACGAAGCTGCACTGTTGTAAAATATACGTTTGCGAAAGAAAGACACTTTCCGGACAACCTAACACATGCGTTTTACACGTTATATAATTGTCAAATCGGATGCAATAATGCTAGCACACGTAAGTCAAATAATTTCACAAATATTCGTTTCTGTTCGTACAAATGCGTATAATACTGTAAAATCGCGACAGTCCATCCGATTTCCCGACTGACTTTCGACCAGCATGTACGTTCCAACTGCGGACTAACTAATTTACGATATAATTCTATTCTCACCGAGTCCGGCGTTGTCGCGACGCGTTCGTAACGCGCGTTACGTTTCGTTTCGTTTGCCGGAGATTTGATTAAATCGCGCGCGCGTTCGTTCCCATTTACCTCTTTTCGGAAATAGAAAACGGCGAAACGGATATGAAACGCGCTCGTGCGACAACGCCTCCACCCCCATCGTGCGACGAATTTCTTTCGTAATTGTTTCACAATTGCGGCAACGACCTGCCGCTTGGGTAAACGGGTTAATTCGTTTCGCTCTTGCCCGGCGAATTAGTTGCTTTTTTCGTCGTTTAAACGATTTAGACCGATGTCACAGTTTCGTAGATTTTCTGATTTCCAAGTTATCCGACGATAAAGTCTACCTTCGTATAATACAGAGTTAAGAAAAGGAACAGTCTGTTCAAAGGTATAAAAACCAGGAAATTTTGACGTAACGAACGATTATTGATCGACGATATTATCGAATCACGACAGTTCGTACAATCTCACCCGTACGATAAACGATAACCGTGACTCGTCGCGCGTTCCCTCCTCTCGGAATATCAAATATCATATCCAATTAAACTAAAACTCGTCGAAGATCTACCTACTTTCACGCGCGAGGGAAATCTCAATTAAACTTTAAACAGCTGCGATGGAAACAGGGAAATCCGGGGACAAGAACGTGCACGACAAAAACGAAAGAACGAAAAGAAGCGGAAGAAGAGAGAAGAAACGAAAAACGACCTCGATAGAGTCTCACCCCCGTTAATTTCTCAGCGACGAGGCAATTAACACGCTGTCTGTTAGACCGTGCACAAACTGTCGACGCCAGGCGAGGAGGAGAGTAGAAAGGAAGAAAGAAAAAAGAACACGGTTACCGAGACAACTAATAATAAACTAATAATGCAACTCGAACTCGATCCTCACCGGTGATGTGTCCGTCCATTCGTCGCAAGTAGTTTATTTCTAGCCCGATTGCGACCGACGACCTCGAAAATCCTCGGAGAGAGTTCGGTTAGCAAAAGTTCCGCGTCGAAATCGCGCGACGCCGTTCCACGGGCTCGACCATGGCGTGTTCGCGAACGTGCAAAGAGGAATTACATACAGACACGCTCCTCCGACCGCGCCGTTTCTCTAACAGCCTTCCTGGAGCGTACGTGTCTTCAACCGTAATTACCACCCAGCTGAAAATTTCCGTATCGCCCCCGTTTCGTGGAACCGATTCCTCCTACGATCGTTTAACTCGTTGTTCTAACGTCGAGACGGTTCGTGCGTTTAGCTCGTTTCGCTACTTTCCAGATTTGCCCTTGTAATCTGGCCTTCGTGGATTTTCGGTCCGCGAGCGAATCTTACGAGTTTCGGGACCTCTGATCTTTCTAAACGGTTGTTCTTGATATCTCGCGTATAACTTTTACGCTCGTTTACATTTTACTCCGACGATATAAAATACACGAATAATACCAATTAAAGTGGTTAAGTCAAAATGGAAAAGTACCAAGAAAAAAACGCGTGTAACTTGATCCACGACTTTCATATATTTTTTTGCTTCGTTACCGATAAAATAGTCGAATAATCGAGCTAAACGATTTGCTTCGACGTTCGAAATAAACTTTAGACGGATATTCGAAAAGTAAGAAACATAATTTCCGAACGTAATATTCCAATACATTGTGACGGCAAACATGCTAAATCACGGACTGAGTAGCTTGCGTTGCTTTCGGCTCGTGCAGATATTTTACATTTACGTTATCTAAGTTACATTTAAGCGTCGTTATTCTACGAAACCAGGGTAAGTCGGAGGCGGTGGACCCTATGGGTAGTATAACTTTTGAGATATCCGTTAGATATTACGATTATTAGCATATCTCGCTTCTATATGTTCTACCTATAAGCGGAAGCTTATCTAATTCGGCCGCATTTACATAGCACGCAAGTATATCTTTTTAACTTACATTTTTCTGCATAGTATATCAATTCAAAGACGCGATAACTTTTAGCCGAAAAGTTTAAAGTTCCAAATTCGATGGATATATTAGGTTGTCGGAAAAGTGTCTTTCTTCCACAGACACGTCTTTTACAACGACGCGTCTTTATAGAAACACGAAATCTAATCTGTTGAACGTTGCAATCTTTACCTCGATAGAACAAAATGGATCATACGTAATTCGATAAAATATTTGTCGAGATATGTATAATTTTCTGTGCTGGACCGGGTTAAATGCGTAGTAGAGATACTTGTATGTGGGCATCAGTGTGTGGAGGTACGCGTGTGTGCGGCGTCTCGAAAACGGATAAATGTAAACTATTCAGTCGGTTAACAGTCGGGTATAGAAGAAAGTGCCGAGACGAGTGCAAGTGTGTATCGATGAATATATAAGAAATCGTCCATAAAATAAATATATTACTATTCTAATATTAATTCCAAGTATAAATTTAGCGTTCGTGTAACATTATTTCGGCTTCAAAGAGCCACAATTCTCGACAATAATATAAAACAGGAAATATTGTGCATCCATTATTTCCTTATGAAACGAAAGAAACTTTTCGGACGACCTAATATATTCTCCCGCTCGTATATTCAGAAAAACAGAAAAGATTCGCTGAGTTATACTCCAAAAGTGTATCGACACGAAGGAGGTTTGAAAAGCACGGTTGATCGATGAGAAAAATTAAGCGACAAAATTACAAGACGCCCTTCCCTCTAATAGCGTCTATGCTCCGGCCATTAATTTTCTTCACAATACCTGTTTAAACTTACTAGTCGGATGTTCATTAATGCTCTCCAACAGGATCCAACCACCGATATCTCGCTCGCACTAACGTTAACAAGGAAACTTTGCCAACGCGAAATTCCAATCCCCGCGAAATTCCGCCCGCGGACACGTACAACGCATTTACATAATGCTGAAATAAGCTTATAAATGTAAGCCACTTTTCCGAGGTTACTTTTGTTCGGCGACGACCAACGAGCGCAGAACGAATGGCAAAAACCAGATTATTAATTCAGTGACAATGTACCTGCGCTACGGAGAATACAAGGATATAGCTGTTCGTTAATAATCGCTGCCAGTTTCTCAGCATGTCCTTTACGATTCGTTATTTCTTGATTTATTAACGCGATTTGATAACGTAGAAAGCATTAGTAGGTAAAAAAGTTTGTTCGATTAACTGGAGCTGTCGTTCGATATCGATCGATATTATAAAAGTATTTTAGTACGGTATTAAACTTCCTAATTCTCGAGAACGAGTTTCGATTTCCCGCTACAGATTTTTTTCAAACGTTAAAAGTCTTCCACGATATTGATACGATCGCTGAACTAGGATGGCTAAAGGAGAAATTTCGCGGTTGAGAAAAATAGTCTTCTTTTTGTAACGTATTAGGAACTAAACTAACTAACTAACTAACTAACTAACTAACGCGGAACTAAAAGTAATTAAAAAATGAATTAAAAAGTAATTAAAAAGTGAATTAAAAAATACATGAATTTAAATAAAAATCGATTAAACGAGCGGAAAACGATCGTCGTTATGGCTAATTATCAGGACATTTTACTAATCGCATAAAAAAATCCTGTCTATCAACGTGCAGAAAAATTGCGACAAATCGTTTCGCGCAGTTGCTGGTCTGGCTTAAGCAGACAAATTAAAACGACAGCTACGTGCGGAAATCAAACGCGAGAACAAGCGGCGACAAGAGAACGGCATCTCGAAAAAGCAGCCGGCGTACTGTTCGTTAATCAACGTCGCTTCTCGGCTGCTGCACGAGGATAGAAAACAGGAGAGAGATGCATAACCAGACGCCCGTTTACTCGGCGACGAGCAAAACGGGAACAGAAGCGGGCAACGATTAACTGGTAAATTCAATTCGTTCGCTTTCTTCTCTCGCTCTTTCTCTTCGACCCCGCTTGCCATTCGTGTTTGCCTTCGTCCTTCCATTTTATAATGGTGATAAAATACCAAGGTGAACTGTCGGATCTCAGAAACAATTACTATATAGAGCGTGCCATTAATCATCGGAATACACCACCCTGAGATATCTAAAACTTCTCGTTTGTAAGTAGAAAATGAAAAATTTCGATTTTTTCGATGACGTTCGTGTAACTTTTCAGCTTGACAGAAAATGGCAAACTTATTCCCTATATTCGAAACACCTTTTACTAGACACGCAAAGACCGGAATGTTTCGAGTGAAAAATTTCTTCCAATTCCGAAGTATGGATCTATCGCCTAAACTTGTAGCGCAGAAGTTTTCGAATAGTTTAGCGATCGTAAAAACGTCAGCAGTTAGAAAATTAAATAACCGAGATATCGAACAAACTCTACGACAGAACGTAGTACACGTTAATCAGAGTATTCGTTCGCGATGAGAGATTCCGTGGTGTGTCGAGTCAGAAAACGTAGTTCCGAGAAAAACGTAAGAGACATTTCCGGACGTTTCTCGCTGGCAAATTTTCTGTGCGTTCATCCTTGCAACGTCATTAGAACGTCGAATCTTAACAGACGACTAACGCAATATTTTACACGGCTGGAACACAAGAAAGAAGTAAAAAAAAATGACGTGATTTTTAGAAACTATCCGAATGGCGTATCCCTTTAGCAAATTCTTTCTTCCTCGAAGCATCCTTTTTCACCCCTATGATTTGTCCCAAGCGAAACGTTCTTTGGCTCGAGATCTGCCTTGCTCATAGACGCGCGCTAAAAGATAGATTCGCGACGAATAAGCTTCTCGGATAGTATCAGAAGCCATCGAACGTCGTTAGCCCCTCGACCGATCGAAATTCACCATCCCCTGACTAGGCAACCCTGTTAAAGGCGACCCTTGGCGGAGCCACGAGA
>NT_176515.1:853342-886340 GCF_000188095.3 Bombus impatiens
GGAGCCACGAGAACGCAATCGGCGAAATAAAAGTTGCCTAACAGCGACTGGTCGACCCCGGCAATCCCAGATAGCTCTGGTACGGCAGAAAGGCGGCATCGAATAGCTGAGGGGTTGTTGGCAGGGAAACGGGGATGGAATACGCGGAAAACACGGTCGATAAGGGGGGCCTGTTGCTCGCAGCGGTGTCTGAAACCAGCGGACGTTCACGAGAACTTTGGGTGTCGCCTGTGGACGAAAGCTGAAATGAAGCGAGAGGGTGGAAAAGAAGAATCGAGTTTTCTGGGGAATGGTGGCCTTTACGAGCGTCTAGGTGGTTCGAAGGCCAACCAGCCGGGGCGTATCGAGCTACGACACCGGGAATTTCGTAGGGTGACCGTCGACCCGTGAGCAAATCGAACACGTGACCGCGAGAGCCTTCTCTCCTTCCGCCGCCCTTCGTCCACACACCGCCATTTCGAGTACCGTTTTCCGTTACCGATGCGATTCCACCGTTTCTTCTAATCGTCGCCACGCTCTTAGTCGATCTCGTTCGGACCAACTTTTCGTTTATTCGATCGATCGAACTCGTTCGAGAGTACATCGGTCGATCAAAGGTAAAAGCGACAGGAAGATCGCGAGCAATTTTTGATTTTTATTCGGATCGCGCGGAGCACTGTCGAATCGTGCGGAATTTTTCTTACGTATAATTTTGTTAAGTAAATCGTCGAATCTACTCGCGTCCTACTAACTTCAAAATCAACCCATATTTCCGAGTTCAGAGTTAATTCACAAAGCGGACAGAATTTTCGAGCGTCGGTATACCCCGATCGTCACTGGCTACGAAGGAAAAACGATAGAGAAAAAGTTGCAGGGGAATAAGCCAGGAAAATACCGGCTGAGGATTACCCTTCGCCACTGTGAAAACTGAAATACGATATGCCCGCGCAACGGGGATGGACGTAGACTAATAAATCGTTCCTTCCCCTCGCCCCTGTCTACTTCATTTTTGCTTCCCCTATTTCTTTCGTCTGGTGGAGACGCAGGTTTTACGAGCGGCAGACACTCGAAAATCAGCCTTCATCTTCGGCGAAGGCTGCAAAGCACGATAAGAGAACTACCCTAATCGAGAAATCGAAAGCACGAGTCGCGATACACGAAACCAGGGTCGAATGGCCTTCTTTCTTTTTCCAGTTGCGGCTGGATCGATCCCGCCAGGATAACGTCACCCCTTCCCAACAGGATCTCGCACAGGGTCACTGTCTTTCGTCGTCTAGGCCTCGCCTCGTGCGAGATCGCAGACGACCTTTCCCTCCTTCTGCTCTAACCGCTCCGCCATTTAACCGAGCCCTGATATTACCCTGCCATATGCGTCTTCGTGTATCGATTTCGGGTTTAAGTGAAACGAGAATTTTACCGTTTGCAGCGAAGGGTCGAGTGTGTATATATTAAACGTACATTCGATGGCCTACGCGTGTAACGATACATGAGACGTACAAAGATCGCCAGACAAATACGCGATGATACTCAAAATATCTTTTTATTGCACGAATACATGATTCACGAATGATTTAAAATATTACTGCCAGTACTAATCGCGATAGTCTGTCTCTATTAATTTGGAAGTACTTGCTCCGTCTTCTTTGTAACTTGATAATCAAACGGTCAATGAAATGAACTTTTTAAATAACGAAACTGCCGCGTAATATGTGAAGTTTACAGATTCCAATTTCCGAATTGCACGTATCAACGTTTAAAAATAAATTTTCACGCGTCATGATATTCCACGTCGACTGTAATAAAGAATAATGTCGTCCTGAACATTTCAATTTCTAAATTCTTCTGGCTAAATTACATTCTATCGAAGATAATAAGTGGAGCGAGCACGTACTTTTGGATAATAGCGCATATATATAAGCGTACGCGTATGTACAAATGACGTAAGACGTTAGTTTAGGTTTTCCTTTACACCGTGTACGAACATCGATTAACCGTTTAGCGATGCGATGACGAAATTTTTTACTTTTGCTGCGAACGCTCTAGGCTATTTATACGTTTGCGTCATCGCACCTGAGAAAACTACGACGACAATCGCGTTGCAAAATAATCTTCAATTTGACGACGATCGTAGCATCGAACGCGATCGACAACGATCTTGATCTTTCGCGGCTCTACTTTTTCGACAAATGCTTTTCGACTTATCCATCTATCGACAAATTTTTAGAATCGTTTCAACGTATTTGCTAAACGTGCTATCGATCGTTTAAAACAAACATCTATCGACGAAATTGATACGCGGAAACGAAGGAACGAGAAGGAAGAACATCATTCACAAATGACTCGTTAAATCCAAATTTCGTTTAGAAAGATATTAGATCGTCTTGTAAAATATCCTCTTTTTGCCAACCGTACACGTAAAAAGAACGTTAATTTCGGTATTGACACAGCGTATTGCATACAGCTAAGGTTGATTTAATTAATATTCGATTCGACGATAATGAACAGTCGGTTATACAGCAATTAGTTAGGCAACAGGACTTAACGATTCGCGAACCGATGAAATCGAGTGTCATGAAAAACCTAGCGATTATTCGATGTGTTCGCAGAGCTGATAATCGAACGGATAAGAAGCGATCATTTGGATAATCGAATGGTAATTGATAAATCGATGTATCACGGGGACCAACGACAACCGATATATCAACAACTGCGACTATATTATACTTTTGTCAACGATGAAAACAAAACGAAACACAGAGGAAGAATAATTCCTTTGGATAATATAAAATTTCTGGGAAATGTTTGCATCGCAAATTTAACCTTTTCCTCTTTTCTTCGTCCAATGGTTTGCGAGAGCACGATACAAGGTACAAATACTTGTTAGGTGCAAAGACGCAAGTTATTAAAATTTTATCGAAGGTTTGGCACGTGCAGCG
The DNA here is from genome assembly GCF_000188095.3 of Bombus impatiens. Classification (NCBI taxonomy): domain Eukaryota; kingdom Metazoa; phylum Arthropoda; class Insecta; order Hymenoptera; family Apidae; genus Bombus; species Bombus impatiens. The sequence goes on from NT_176515.1 coordinate 856,258, forward strand.
CGTATCGCAGGGCGAAACTTTGTATTCTAAGAGAATAATGTCGCTGCTAATCGGTCCACTGCACGATGCCAGAAGCACTTTTTTCTTTTTGAGAAAAAGATCAAAGTTTTACAATGGCCAGCAAATTTAAAAGATAGGAGCAGTTTATCAAAATAGACGGCAATTGCAGAATGTAAGTAACTTGAACAGACGCATCGTCCAAGGGTGAGAAAAAATAAGAGAAAAAGAAATGAAAAAGATATTTAGATCGTTAGCAAAATGAACGACAGCGGTTGTAAAAAAAAAGAAAGGAAACTATAGGAAATATTGACATGACAATATCTTTGATAAATATAAGTAATTTTTCATTTTTTTGCAGCATGTGCCGTCATTTTGTTCGACCGAATCGTTATTTCTAATTTTGCAGGAAAAGATATTTATTTTCGCTTCAGAGCTATATAGTGTACATTAAAAATTATCCGTTAAGTTAATGAAACATATCTTTGTATATTTTTTTGTATTATTCGATAAAATTTTCCCAATTTACACCATACGATATCTTCTTGTTCGGGAACGTAGATAGCGTTGGGAATTTCCCTTTTAATTTTAAAAAATTTACGCTGAATCTCTTGGAGAAAATTTCTATATAAAGTTTTATTCAAAGTTCTCGACTTTGGCGAGTTTACAACTCTCACGCGCAACGATATTTGAACGGGGACTCGTGCCAATTTCACGAGACAAACTTCGTTTGTTTAAAGCATAAAATAACGAGGTAGCGTGAATTCAGCTAGAAATATATTACATAATACCGAAATATCGCATAACCAAGGTTCAATGTAAGATATTATAGCTTCGAATCTAACGACAGCGATCGATAATGTCAGGTCTGTTTACTACGATTAATGGAGTTGCCAAATTTCTATTTCCGGCAAATTGAAAGGTGGAGCATGTGGACTCGAAGTAAAAGTAACATTTGACAAGTGACACAGTCGATAAAGCTACAAAACTAGCGAAAATTAGAAAGAACATTTTAGATAATTTAACGGCTATCAAATTTTCAAGTCCTTGCTACCCACGTCCATTGTCCATACGGATTTATTTCGCGGAGCTTTAGATATTTATAAAAGGCGAATCATCGTCCAGAGAAATTCTCTGGAAATGCATTTAAAATTCATCAAAATCCTCGATACTTCGTCATTCGCATTCATTGCCCTTCTAGATGGTGTCTTCGAGAATTTTGGAAATTTACAGAAGATAAATTGTCATTTCGAAAATTACTGCATTTGAGACCATAACATTTTTAAGTCATCGCCGCACCAATTGTCTCTTTTCCACAGTCTCGGAGATTTGCGGAAAGATGTCTGTCATTTCCGGTATTTAGCGAGCGATTAAGGGATTTTGCAAATTTGAATCAGGCTGTCGGTACCAAGTAGACCACCGTTTAAGGCTTATGTCAGGTACAGCTTTAATCGCGAGTTTCGCTTCTCAGCGCCTCGAAACCTCCACGATCCTCCTCGTTCCGTAGAGAATGGAGAAGCTAATTTGCAATAAAGCTTCTCTGGTGAAGTTGCGTAACGGGTCGCGACTTTTCCGTCTGCCGTCCTGAAATCCGCTTTATCGGCTTTGGCCTCGCACGATAAATGTCAAGCTTTATCCTTGATAGACAAGAATGCGAGCTGCGAGAAAACATAGCGCGCGTATCCGTTTTCCCAATAGTCACCCCTACGAGTAAATCATCGATCTCGCCCTCTTACGAATACGTCGATACCGTGGCTTTCCCTTCCACGCAGCTTCTTTTACATTCGTGAAATACGTTTATCCCGCGTATAAATAGATAGATCCCACGATAGAACGACGTTTAATAAAGACTTCGATCTTTAGAAACGCTGGTTATCCTCGATACAGATTTTAGCGATTTTTATTATTCGTTTGTTTTCCGTTTATTATTCGTTTGTTTTCAGAAGAATCTATTTTTTATAACGTTTTATAACGTTCATTTTGTTTGCAGACGTAAATCGTATTATCTTTCTCCTCGCTTCTTGTCCATATTCTGTACGACGTTCTTGTTCAGTTTCTATTCCGTTCATTTTCTGCGGATATTCAAAGAGCTTCGATAGTCGATCTAAGGATTCGAACGTGTCTGGATAAAATTGAAACAAGATTCCCGAGGAAGGGCGTGAGAAATACGCGAAGGAAGTTCGTTAAATTCGAAGACTGGCCACTTGCACGAATCGCGGATTAAAAAAGTTCTTGATCGTTGCTGCGAACCTGTTTAGTTTTGCAACTCGGTCGAGGAAGCTCGTCGTTTCGAGGAACGATAGATCTGTAAATTCTAAAGTTCTAGACGTATTAGATAACAACGGAATTTATCGGCTAGTCGTTTGCGTAACTCTTGTATGCATGGAAATGTCTAACCATTGACAGCTAATTTCACTTCTAGTAGCTACGGCTGATAATCGTGCAGAACTATTACGTCTCTACTGCATCAAGCATGAGAAAGTCGAGGGACCGGTCGTGTTATGGGCGTTGAAATCACTGGAATCGTTCGCTAGAAATCACCTTAATCCAGATACGCTTAGTTTCCTTACAGAGGAGTAATTACAAGGTGGCTTTATTTTGCGATATTGCGCGTTTAATATAGCTCATTGCTATCGGTTATTCGTTGCAGGAATAAACAAAGAAGAAGAAACATGATTAATACCGATACTTAACATCCTGAAAATTTTCGTCGTTTTACCGTCTTTGAGATTTTAACGGTATTACACGTTTAAAAACGTGTTTAAAGTTCGTTAAGGAAACAAAGTACGTAAAATATGACAGCAACCAGAATCGACTGGGAAAAAACTTCTTTCGTCATTCTACGAGAATACCGTGCCAATTACAATTTCCAATTTAGCAACGAACATACTCGTCGAGGAAATTCTTTGCGTTATTATCTCGTGATGCAACGAACGAGTAAAAATCGTCGCGCTGAACCAGCTGCAACGTGATATAACAACGTCTCCGTTGCTCAATGAGCGCGTAGAAATCGTGCACGTGGCTCGAAGACGTTGCGTCTCCATAAAAATTACATCCCTTTCACGATCAACCATCGACGTTGGCTTCAACGACGTTGCTACGCTAGAATAATGTGTAATGCGCGTTATGATCGATCGTCTCGCATATGGAAGCAACGCGCGTAACGCGTCGTGTCCGATTTTACCGAAAGAAATGAAAATGGAAGGTACGTGAAAAGATACGTGCACAATACAAAAGGGAATGCAAGTTTTCATCCGTGCGCTTTACCAAAAATCATTTAAGTCGCCGAGAATATCACAACCATATAAATTTTTACGAGGAATTATCAATTTATCGCTTCGAGTAATTTCAGGACAACGTTTTTCGACGTTCAAACATTTCAGGGCAACGTTCTTCCTCGCGTTTCAGAAACACGATGTACGGAGAACCGTAGTCGAACGATTGCATCTTCTCCGCAAACGTGGCACGACGACCGCATTCGGTAAGCCATCGAAAACGATTGTCCCGTGAACGCCAAGTCCGCACAGCCGATTAAATTTCAACGACACGATTCGATTCCTTCGTTTTAACGGGCCACTTGTCGTTTAATCGTGCCACAGACATCACGGATCGAATCATTGGAAACTCGCAGCTTCCGTCGCGCGACAGTTAACACGGTACATTTACGTGGAACAGAGGGGTGACACGAGGTCACAACTGCGAACAGGAATTTCGACGCGGTTCGCGGTTTAACGTGGTCTGGCCACCAACGTCGCGACGCGGTTCCAATCACGACCAGTTTATTCCCTGTCAATCGCAATTATTTCGAACGCTATCGAATCGGATATTAATCTTTCTGTCTGACCCGCGACCGCGCCAACGTCCTCATCCCCTGTTCGATTAACACGCATCCATGTCCGGCAGAGGGTTTTTACGTTTCGTTACTGCTGCCTCTTTTCAGACCACCTGTGGCTGTGTTTCAAAGGGCAATCGAAAGGGAACACGCGAGAGATGTTTGCGATCGAGTAGGAATTTTAATAGCGGTAGAAAACTCTGAACGATAACGTTTGTGGGGACAACGGCAGAGAGGCAAATGTCAATTTTAGCGAATTTTCGGTTTAACAGATTTTGCCGCGCTCCTGTGTGCGCTCTTCGTCATTGGCTATGTCGCATCGAGAATGAAAATTTTCTGATTTTTACCTTAAGTTGTGGCGTACAACGAGAGGCGATCACCTTTCATTTGTTACAGTTAAAATTATAAGCAAAAGTCTAAAACGATACGGAATAAAATGACGTTTTATTTCGGTATACGAGAAAAGATAAAATTACGACATCGTATTGTTGAAAAACACGTTTTCTATGACATTTCCCATTTTCCCGTAGATCCATCCATTATCTCGTTAGGCTCGCACAACGACTCGTAGACGTACGCTGTCCATCGCAAGTATTTGGGCATCTTGAGTGCAATTTCATCGAAAGATTTGTTTTCGTTGTTTTCTTAAAAACGTCACTGATTTTTTCAAAGCGTCAAAATATCTCTTCTGCGTAAAAATTCCGTTGTTTCTGCTCCGCGAAAAACCGTAATAAAAAATACCTCGAAAGAGCTCGGAAACCTAAACAGCAGGAATCGAAAAACGACCAAATAAAAGACACCACGTAACGAATTCCGAAAGGTAGTGAAACGAATTCAAGAATAAAAATATAGATATATCTGATTTTCCATTTGTCGAATTTCCCTTGCAGGTAAGAGGCAGAATTGTAGCAGCTTCGCCTTATACGCGAAGTGCGGGAAAGTTGGTCGAAGCTAGTTCGTTATCCAAGCATCGTGTCCGCGTCTCGTTACCAGGTTGTGGCAGTCAGCTTGTTGGAAGCTGCACGTCAGATAGTAATGTTGCTCTTTAGAGAGAAGGTGCACGTAACTGGATTAATCGTTATCCAGTCCGTGGCTTGTGAGACAAATTGGCCGAGATCCTCTCATCTCGGCACGAATCCCATAACCCGAATCCAAGATCATCGCGTGTCAAGGCAAACGGGACGATTATTCCGTGCCATTAACCTTACGAGGTATCTTTAAAAATCCTTTACATTCTTCGACTGTATCAAATCTCTCTCTCTCTCTCTCTCTCTCTCTCTCCTATTCTTCCTTTCTCTTTTCTTTAGAAGAAGGGAGTTTTGCCACTGAGTCGCAGTTACGTTACTGTTCAAAGGTACGTGGACACTTGCTTACTCGCGAGAGAATGTAATTCGGTTACAAAATTACAAATTAAAACAATAACTGAAAAACGTGGGTAAGTGGAATTTCTCGTATTTCCATTTTAAGAACAATCGCATATTGTCGACACAGATGAAGCAAAGTGTGCGCATATTTATTTACAGGAACGCAGATATCTATCGCGTAGATGGCGGAGGTACCGTTTTGCGCAAAACGCTTCTTCGCCATCTTCCTTCATGTAACTAAACTAATTTGCAATTGTTCTCGGCACAAGCGGCGTGGCAAGTTCCGAAGTTTGTCGCGGCGCGCCAGTTGCAAGCAATTACGGGGAAATTTGCATCGATATTTCTCTGGTTCCATCCTTGAATAATCGCGAAATGCGAGAAAAATTAACCGGCGGTCTTCGGTCGATAAAAGTATAAAAGTTGCCCGATTAATTCTCGACGAAATACCTAGAAATTGAGGATAAAATAAATACTCGTCGTAAAAATAGAATCGACTTCCGCGTCGGAGAAATCTTCGCGATTATGTAACGATGTTTGCTCGTAATCGGCCAGGCCTACGTCCGTCAGATTCGTTGAGAACCGACGATATATTTTTCAGAAATACGTCGTATTATGTTAATCACGACTCGACCTTGCGTAATATTTCGTTACAGGGTGAAAAAGATCTTGTCGCATCGTTATCCACTCGATTCATATCGTTTTTTCCTCGTGTAACGAGATGGTCGATTCGTTCAACCACTCGTTCTCCGTTAAATTCTTTTCCTCTCGGAACCAAATACTTTGAATTTTCTCGATGGAAATTAAGCGACGACCCGTAATTACTACCGTTGGAAAACGTTCCATCTATTTTTATTCTCTCGTAAATCTGGATCAAGTCGATCTCAACCGATTAAATAAATATCGGAGGATTTTATCGTCACGATGCATATGAGATACTCTGCTTGTTATTTCCTAATCTATAATTTCACACCAGAAATATAATTTTATTACGATACAATTTTACTAAAACCTTATAATTCGAACGCGTAGATCGCGTGTGAAAAATACAACGAGTTTATTTTCGTCGATCGTAACTTTTAACTTTTGTAAAGTATCGCTAATTATAGCGTTGGTCCAGTTGCGTAAGAAACCGATTAGAGATAGTTTTAAATCGACCGAAAAACGAGAATTGTACAAGTGGCATAGACGATGTTCACGTTGTCAACGTTAAAACTGCTGGTTGCTGCAGTCACATTGATTCGTCGGCCGTTTCGTTTCGCCATTGGATAGAGCCGCTAAGTGTTAAGTCAATATCGGAAGGAGGTGGAATAGGAGCAATCAATTGTGTTCCTTGCCCACCACGAACAGAGCGTAAAACCGGATTCTCCGAGCAATTCGGCGAGTCGAAACGTTCACCATATCCAGGATCGTTCCCGCTTTGTAAATCGATATCGCTTTATTACATGGAGCTTCTGTAAACGAGCGTCATAAAATCATAACCGAGGCAATTTCCTTCGCCAATAACTTCCATTCGGCTACCTTAAACGCAACCCTGTGAACGTTGATGGTCACTTTGTTTAGCACCGTTCCCTTTTCAAGCGGTATACGACGATTAAACCAATCACCGATTAAACCAAATATCCGATAGAACGTTGTGCTCCTCGAAAAAGAAAGAAAATCAGTAAATACCGGTGGAGTGTAAATTTAATAAGCATGCGAGTTTGAAATTCGCGTACCTTCGAATTCTGAGCATCCAGAATTCTGAAACGAAGGATTCTACGAGTTCGGAGACGTAAAGTTCGAACTATCGAGTTTAGAATTCTCGGAGCATAGAATTTTTAAATTTAGCAACAATTAGAACGAAGATTAGAATTTTTGTGAATTTAGAATTCTCGAAAGGCAGTTTTTAAAATTTGTAACGTTATAGAAATCCACGCGATCGAAACTTTCAAGCTTTCGTATTATCGACTTCTAGCTTTTGGAATGCTGAAATTTCAAAAATTTGGCGGTCTATAGGAATTTGCGAATTTCAATGATTTACAGATTTTCAGCGTCGAACTCCATAATTTTGAAATTTATTTCTTTGGATACCAGAGCTGGAGAATTTCGTAAATTTAGTACTTTAAAGCATCCAACCACCTATGTACTACAAGTATAAATAATCGCGTTGGCACACGATTTCACAATGAATGAAATTCCCACTTAGTCGATACCGCTAACACGATAAATATTCATGGGGAAACACTGTACAAGCCTCTCTCCCCCCATGATAGTCTAAATTCTCTTAGATATACCTGTCGATGGTAATTTCCATTTTAAATTTCCCAACGCCGTTCAAACGTTCCGCGCTCGCTAATCGACACGCGAGCTTTCCGGACTCGCTTACGTCCCCATCGACTTCTTACAACCTTCTAAAAAGAAATACGACGTTGGCGCATGTGAAATGTCACTTTGCGAAAGTTCGAATTTCCCAAACTACCGATTATCAATCGCATTAAAGAAAACGAAACGTCCTACGAATGACGCGCAAATTCAAAATATCCTTAAAAACGTATAAACTGAGATTATTTTCTGTATGCGATATTACGAATAGAAATATATCGTTCGAGGAGGACTAAGGGCATTCTCCATTAGCGTTAGATCATTTTTTAACGCAAATTGTAAACGTCTCTCGTCCGCGTCGGAGCTGGTCGACATCCTGAGAACTCCAACGAGCCATTCGGCGTTCAGCCCTTGTATCGAACCGCACTTCCTCCACGTCATCGGCTTTATTACCCTACTGATCATAAATTTCCCAGGTTTACAAGTGTGTGCGCGTGTACACGCGAGCAGCCCCTAATGGCAAAGCTGAAGAAATATCGGCGACACTAACACGGAAAATAGTAGCGGGGTAAGTCTTAATATAAAGTAGGAAGGAAAATGTTCCATCCGCGAATAATTAGGTCCTCGAGTATAAAACGGAACGCAACTGAGTACTCTGTATGGAGCGAGTGCTCGTTTACGATCAAATCTTGTATAATCTTCCTTAAAATCGAAACGCTGATCACCGCTCGGTAATAAAAAAAGAAATATCTGCCGTCGCATGAACAATCAGTCCACTCGTACGTTACTTTTCTCCCATTAGGCGTAACCGAAAGAAGGAACGATCTGTTTTTCAAGAAACGAGAAGCAAAAGTGGTGTGCGAGATCTTATCGGACGAGACAAGCGGATGATGCACGGTTGACCGCGAAACTCCGTCGCGATTACGTTGACCCGATAGCGAAGACACTAAGCCAAATGGGAAAAGTTTAACCCGCGGCTGGAAACTCGAGTGGAAATTCGATGGTTGTACCGGATCAAATTCGAGCTGGTTTCCGATCCTTTGAGACATCGTGTTTCGACACAATACCCGCCGTGATTCGTCCTAATCGGTTTTTATTGAGGTTATTCGGTGTGTAAACAGAGAAAACACGTGGATAAATTGTAAGGTAGAAAAATATATTTAAATAGAAGTGTAATAAGTAAAAAATACAATTTGAGCTGGTCCAGATCCGCACGCTAGCTGTGTTACCTAATAACTGAAAAACCCCGAAGCCAACGTCGCCTGTCTACTGTTTATGGCCTGACTTCGTCGCAGTCTTTTGTCTACACGCTGTCGATGGCTTCAGTGCTTGAGAAAACTAAAAAAGACCAGATGTAGAGTTTTCTTAGAAGTGGTAACCACTTCAACACTTTTCAACTAGCTACGATCGACGTAGCAGGTTACAAGGCTTTTTCCATGGATTTCGGGATGTATTTGACAGGTGCAAAAGCGGACCACCCTTTAATATTGATACTCGATAAAGAATTATAGCGGTGAACTTTGGCGCAGATATTCCGTGGTACGGCACATTGTACATTACGTTTCTATATTTCTTCTAGTAAGGTATATTACATGTTGCCTGAAAAAGTTATAGCCTTTTCCACATAACGCTTTTTGATAATACCGACGTAATACTTTTCAAGCTAACGGGAAATCGCTTGGTCTTGAACGAAACGTAGATCGAGAATTTAATACAAATCGAAGTTGTGGCAGGGATTACGGTTTTAATTCAACAAGGGTAGCTTGTATTCGTAACAAAGTTTAGTTTGAATGCCAACTTCAGTTCCGATCCTACAAACGAAAATTATTAAATAAACGAGAATTATTAAAAGTTATCCGATAAAAAGCAAACGACCAGCGAAACGGACGCCCTGCGCTTTCTCTTAAAACTCTGATTCCAAAGAGATAATTTGAAATTATCATCAAATTCCTCCATGAATTTCCTAAACGGCGTGTACTACATATTTTACGCGGCTCTTCGAATCTCTCGATCGAATTACTTTTGTCTCTTTTATTCACCCTAATTCAAATCGAAGGAACGACAATACCTCCATCTTACACAATAGGAATTCAAAATGAAACAGAATTTATATTCAAACACACAATGGCCTATTACCCACAAATTCACTTATCCGTCCTGCGATTCTATGCGACAAAATCACCAATTCTATTCGCGAACCTCGGCTCGATTCACCGAATTCGTAGCGTCGATATTTCGTAAAAAATCACCCGATCGCGTCGAGGGTACTAACGACGTGATCATTCGTCGGTTTCCAAGCCCACAGATCCCACCACCCTGCCTTCGATGTGCCGTCGACGGAATCCAGCCGTTGCAGTCGATTCGAGGGGTGGAGTATCAATTTCTTTCTCCAGCCACAAAATAGCCCAGTTCGCGCATCGAGCATGCCCCTTTCTCCTCTCTCCCACCTTCTCTCTCTCTCTCTCTCTCTCTCTCTCTCTCTCTCTCTCCCCCCCTCTCTCTCTCTCTCTCTCTCTCTCTCTCTCTCTCTCTCTCTCTCTCTCTCTCTCTCTCTCTCTCTCTCTCTCTCTCTCTCTCTCTCTCTCTCTCTCTCTCTCTCTCTCTCTCTCTCTCTCTCTCTCTCTCTCTCTCTCTCTCTCTCTCTCTCTCTCTCTCTCTCTCTCTCTCTCTCTCTCTCTCTCTCTCTCTCTCTCTCTCTCTCTCTCTCTCTCTCTCTCTCTCTCTCTCTCTCTCTCTCTCTCTCTCTCTCTCTCTCTCTCTCTCTCTCTCTCTCTCTCTCTCTCTCTCTCTCTCTCTCTCTCTCTCTCTCTCTCTCTCTCTCTCTCTCTCTCTCTCTCTCTCTCTCTCTCTCTCTCTCTCTCTCTCTCTCTCTCTCTCTCTCTCTCTCTCTCTCTCTCTCTCTCTCTCTCTCTCTCTCTCTCTCTCTCTCCCCCCCTCACTCGTCCCCCTCTCAAAAGACGAAAAAGTGAAAAAAAGATCGTCTCGTACGGCAAACGGAGAACAGAAACGTGACGAACGACCGTGAATTTAAATCGAACCGGAAGCTTCTCGAAAAGCTGCTGATAATTTCATTTTTTAACCGAGTGCTGACTCGACCGAGCTCGATAATCGTGATTTAAGCTTGAAATACGACTTCAGCTACCCGGCTGGATTATACACTTTGCCGTATATTATTCTCGTTCTTTACGACCAACAGCTTTTCCGACCGACTTACCTTTTGACTCGACTATTTCTCCGATTGTTTGATGTATACGAGACTTTTGTTGGTATATCTTTCTACGATTAGATTACGGGTTACGCGAAACACCCTCCATCATCGCAAGATCACGGAGCTTTAGACGGAAGTTATCGAAAACAAAATAAAGCAACTAAAATATAAATATGGTAGAAAAGAAAAAATAATTGTAAAATAAATATAACAACAGGAGGCAAGTTCAAAATGGCTGTTCAAACTTTCTAATTACTTAATTTTTCAAACAGATCAACCTCCTGCAGAGTTAATTCATGGTTGCAATAGTAATTAGCCGTTGTTGACCTAATTAGTTAAAATTCAGAGCGTTGCGATAGTTAGAAATTTGTAAAAAGCTCGGATCAGATACATGATTAAAAGTCTTGATCGAGTTATGGCGAAGTAGATTTAGCGTAAGATAGTTGGAAATTCCGGTACAAACTCCTACGCTAGGCTAAGCTCTACGTCCCAACCCTTTACGTCTTTCGTTCCTTTTTAACCTTCCTCCTCCCTTTCGCTTCCTTTTTTCCTTCCTTCCTTCCCGTTTCTCCGTGTTCTATTTTCCTCTGCCTTATCGCTTTGTTCTTCTTATTCTCTTCTTTCCTCTCCATCTCCTCTACATTCTTCGCCTTTTTCTCCCTTTCTTTTTATTCCCTTCTTTACATCCCTATCTCTGCCTCTTTCTATTTCCCTCCCAAAGAGGAAAGAAGAGACAAATAAGGGATAAAGGGTATACAGGGAGACAGAGGTCTCGACTTATTTGCGATCGGTCGACGATCAACGATAGCCGAAAGAGTAGCTAGGGTTGATCACGCGAGTTAATCAGTACGGTACTCGATTAGAGAATTAGCAATGGTCCGAGAGAGTACTTACGAGTAGGCGAGTAATCGATCCTAGCAACATGAGATCGGTGTCTTTCCCTCCACTGTTCATCGATCAGCTGCCCTTTGGGCTGGAACGCACAGATACGACGAAGAGAACGGTTTATTACGGTGGCGTTTTCTCCTAGTCGAGATTCGTCTCGCGATATATCGACTCTGAATTGGTTGAAAATGCATTATTCGTTATTCCACTGTGGTATTTCGCGATTAAACAAATTCTTCCCATTGAAATTTATATCATCTTTACGTATCAGTTGGAGGAAATAGTTCCCCTCTTTTATCGTCTTCTAATTTCTCAAAAAGAAAAATTTATTTATTGGATATATAAGATTTTTAAGCAAAATTTAATAAAGATGGATTAACAATTTTAATAAATCGCGTACAAGTAAATCTCACTAAACGATGCGCGATACCTTCTCTTCGTCGTTACGACTAGAAATCTTATAAGTAATAAATTCAATGAACGATCGATGGACGATGAATAAATTTTAGAAATTACAACTGGATTACGTCAAAGGGAATGATCGAAGTAATTTAACGATGATTATGGACTCTTCGATGCGTATTAACAACGGAATAAATAAAATTGTGCGAATCTAAAATCAACCACTTTCCGAACTTGTATGGCGTGCTTCGGAAATTAGACGGAAACAAAACGTACAGTTTGGAGCGTCGTCGGATATTTTTCACGTAGTAACAAATTCTAGCCAGAACTCGAGTTAATTAGTACAGACAGAGGGGAGTTTTCCTCGTGTTCGACAACGATAATTCATCGTTCATGGATCGAAATTGTCGCCGATTCGTGCTCTGCCTGCAAACTCCAGCATTGGGAATAGCGAAGCCAGGACACGTAAGCAAACAACACGCGGAAAATTCTACGAATTTCTTGTTAACGAACCCTTTCGGCTCTCGACGATATCTGTACGCGTTTGTGGACACGTCGATTCCATTGAAAAAATTCGTATTTCTGAATTAGATATTTCTTGAAAATTGTCACGAAGATTCTGATCTTTGTTCTAGCTTTTAACTCGAAAATTCAAGAAAAATGTAAAACTTTGCCCAAATGTAGTTCGTGCGATACAAATAGCGGAGCAATTGCTTTTCCTGCAGTAAAACGGTCTTAGGGGTAAAAACATCCCCGAAAAAATATTTGACAAACTATACAAGATATAGGGGAGAAGTGAAATCAAAAGTCGTAGTGTTCTTTATGGATGCGAAAGTTCTCAAAACAAAACTTTTCTTCGAAATTTACCTCCATTATTCATAGTTTTTTGAAATTTTATTTTCTCCTGTCACGGACATAGATGATGATCTTCGCAACAGCTCCTTACAAATATTTAAATAATCTGAAGCAACAAAATTTTTTGAGCTGCCGCCGAGCTACGGCAACTCGTGCAAATTATTTATGATAATTAAATTATATTTACTATTATGTTAAACCATATACATAATTCTATACAAAGATGCAATTTTTTTTAATTTTTAAGTTGCCCAACTTCCCTTGCAAATTCTTTTTTTTTTTTTTTTTTTAATTATATTCTGAAAATTTCATACCGGTGTTCGAAATTTTCTTGAAAAATGGCGATCCTTCCATGACGTAACCTAAACGTTCTCGCGTGAGAATCTTCAACGATGTCAAGTGGTCGTAAAGCATTTTACCCGTCGCCAAAACTCGAAGACTAGTCTTTTAGGATCGATAATATAGGACGTTCGCACTGCTTAGAATTTCACAGTCTATGCCCAATAATTTTCTCTCTCTTTTATCCTGACTCTCGAAGGCGTAGCGTTTTCTTTATTAATTCCATCGAGACTCTCCCTCCGCGATTTCCTTCCTTCCACCCAATCTTCCTATTGAAAACACGTAACCTCGGCGGATGAATCGTACCATGGATCGTCCGTATTATCGCGAAAATTGATCATCCCTGTGGATCGACCTTCTCGAATCTTTCATCGAAACGCTGTCTCGTCGATGAATACGCGTAATGCAACGCGATTCTTCCGATTCCCTGGTCCGCGGCTCGTTTTAGATACGCGCGTATCGTCCCGGTCTATTGCTGGTATTCATAGTAGTTTCTCGTCGATGAACTCTCCTTCCCTTTTGCTTACACGCGAAGCTGATAGGCGGCAATTCCGTACCGGGTTCCGGTTTATCGCGACCTTTCATCGAACTCGCGCCACGAGACAAAAAGGAGATCGTAGCCCGTGCACCGGCGAAAGGAACTCCGTCGATCGTGATTAATCCTTCATATCGTGCCCGGGATTTACGGGTTTGCAGTTTGCCTGTAGCCGGCTTCCTGTTGCTTGGTCGAGTTGATGAAAGCGTTGCGAAAGCGTTGGGTAACGTTGTCGGTGCTCTCGAGTGGAAGAAGGAAATGGAAAGGTTCGTGGGGATATCGAAACGTTATTTATGTTACGTAGAAACGAAATCGATCGACTCTATCGAGGTTAATCGTTTAATTTCTGAAATGTGAAACGTTGTTCGTCCATTCCAGTACCGAGGTTAACCGTTCTTCGGATCGTTTCGCACGCCTAATCGTACCTTTTTATTCTTCAATTTCGACAAACTTTTCAAGTTCGAGGAAAACACGAAAGAATCTTCGTTGATACGCGTGACTTCCGTGCTTGAAATATTTTCTGCAACATTTTCGATTGTTCGTCGATCTAGGATGTTTCGAAAACAAAGATAAGGTCGAGATAGAAATTCAAAATCCGTGGCAGAGTTGGGAAAGCTTCGGAGGATGTAGACTTTAGCGAGGATTTGAGAACGCGCGGAATTCAGAAGTACGCGATGGCGATAGACAAGACGTTGCATAGGGTTTTCCGATTCCTGATAGTCTTTCGGCGAAGGAATCCTCAGTTTGGAAGCAACGAGCGGAGAAAATGGCACGCGAGAGTAAAACAAAGTGGAAACAATGGCCGACTAACGAACAGCAGCCGGAGAATGTAACAACTTTCCGTGCAAGTTGCTTTTCTTTTTCGTTCTTCCGACGAATGGGCCGCGGAGAATCGAGACGCGCTAATGGAAAAGTGTTCCCCCCGGCCTGGATCGAACGATTCCCCGTGCGAATCGTTGAAAATCGCGTCCATTACTTACGAGTGGAGCGATCTGGGACGCGGAAATGGAGACCGGCCGTAGCCGAATTCTTCTCGCCACGAGAGTCTTCGATGATCCGCCAACGCTGCACAATGCGACTGACAGAGATTGACTAAAACGTCGTTAAAATGAAATACAGACGTTTCCGTGAAAGAAGAGAGTCGTGGGGATTTCGAGCGAAAGACCGAGAGAATATCGGTAAACCGATAAATGGCGATGAATCGGATGGAACAACGTTTTTCATTCTTGCTGATGCAACTTTCCAATTTGTCCGACGATATACGTCTATTCCATACATGTGCCATGTAATTGTCTCGAGGATAAGATGGTGTCAAACCATCGTAGCCCTGGTTTTGCTTTTGCAGAGACCTTTCGAAGAATCGTCGACCTTGTCTTTTTATTATCCCGCATGATGTCACGGTAGAGTAAGAGCGTAAGAAGAAAAAAATTCTTATTGTATCTAAAAATAGGGAACGACCATGAAAGGTATGAAGTCACGTGGGAAAACTAAAAACGAAGCGTAACGAGGGGTTAGCTCGATCTCGTAGTACGTGAATTACGATCGTAATTATATCTTCCATCGTAACAATAGCTTTCAGATTCCTTACAAAGTATATACGTGGATATATGACAACTTGGCTTGTGAAACCGACCACCGATTACTACCATTGTCTTGTGTGTAGTAAATACGATTATAATGGACACAACGTTGATAGAGAAAAAATTAAAACTCAGTCAGAAGCTACACGATATTGGCCATGTTTTTACCTAAATATAGACCAAGCAGCACTCCGTAAAATGTACAAGGCCCCTTTGGTCTTGAACCTTCGTTACTCCGTGCGCAGCGTTAGTTTATGTTATCTAAAAACTCTCACCCTTGTAGGATAAGACGATGGAGGAGGATTGCAGTCAGGCGGCTTAGAGCCGCTTCATCGCCGTCCCAACGGACCACGACTAGAAGGGGCGATAGCGCTAGAGGCAATGCTCCACCCCTAACGTCAAATTCAACAGTCAGGGAATTATTAGGAATAGCTCGAACGAAGAGGACGCGGGAAGGGGGTGCAACAGAAGTTAATTCATAAGAGATCCGACACTATTCTGCTGTTACCCGATTATTAGCAACAGCGGAGTGTCCACGAGGATTTCTTCACGTACAAAAAAAGAAAAAAAAGAAAAACAAGTTTACGTTATCTACCCTATGTTGATAAATAAAAGAAAAAGGTAAAAGAGCAGCAATTCTTGATATTCTCTGATCAAATAAAGTACTTTACACTCTATTAAGCATCGATATTCCTTCCCTTCGATTTCATTAAATATTGGAATTTCATAAAACGAATAGCAGCGCATATCTGACTACGTACAACGTCAATATCGTAGTAATATTTCCTGTAAACCGTGCTTCCTACATCGGAGCAAGGAAAAGCTGCCTGAAGCTTAATCTCACCTAATTACAACGTCTGCCACATGCTGTCCTCGAGCGGTGGTCTCTCCCTTCGAGACGAGCTTTCAGCGAGCGAAAGAGGAAAAAAGAACTTCAAAGAGCAGCCCCGCGTGTCGCGTGGGACTCTAATTGATTCTCGTCGACGTTCTCCGACGATTCCCGTCTCGAGAAAAACTTTCCACGAGCTTCAGACAAGGGTAAGAGCGTCACGATTCACCGACGGTTGGGCGATGTTTGCGGCGAACCGAAATCGACAGCCGGAACGAAGGTGAAGACGGCGTCAAAAGCGATCGCTTTTACCAAGATACGAAGAAAAGTCAGAATTCGAGCGCGCCGAACCGACATGCCAACCCGTGCGAACGTGATACCAGAGGGAGGGAAGGGAGGATTATTTGCATCCTGCGACAGGATCACGTAGACTGGGATTACACGCGTCCTGAATCTTTCATCGGGGGAGAAACGTTGTCGGCCAGCCGAGAATCGTGATTCCTCGAATACAAGAATTCAGCAACCAGTTCGGTTCGCGTTACGCGATCGAAGCTATTGAGATTGAGTTTTCGCGAACCGATGGACCGTTAAACTTTAATCTTAGTTAATCCGTCGAGGATCAACGTCGCGTTAACGCGACATTTCGTTCATAATTTTTTGTCAATCAGTTTAAATTATCAAAGTCTGTCGAATTTACATCGCGGATACGAGAAGAAGTTCCAAGAATTTGCTCCATCTATTTTTCAACGCTTCTATTTCTTTCTCCATCTCGGTTCTACATCTACGTTGTGAGATTCGAAGAAATTGAAATACCTTACGATTCGACGAAGAGCGAAGGAAGAAAAGCTCTTTGCTTCGGAAAATGGCATTGAAGACTGTGCTTCTAAATAATATTATAAAACGGTAGATTTTAATAACCCGGATAAAAGCTATTAGTTTCGGTTCTAGCGAAATATATATGATGGATGACTCTTAACGAAGTACGTAATTAATCTTTTGGCCTAAGAAAGTTAATAGTGATTGATGAACATTGACGTAAGACCGAAGAACGGTAGATTTCGTATGAACAAAAGATCATTGAAAATTTGCAAGTGCGATCCTCCGTATGGATAAAACCTTACGCTCCACTCGACCAAATAATCGATTGTACGATTTTATTCACGATAAAGTCCTTAAATTAATCTCCTCGGTAGAGAAACCAAACCAATGTTCGATATCGAACTAAAAATGAATAAAGGTGAATTTTCTGTAGAAAAGGATATATATCGTATATCGAACGATATCGTAAAAGGAGACATTACGTTGAACGACATTGTGCGTAGCAGCTACTCGATTTGCAGTCGAGTAATGGATTGTTGATGTTGACTCTTAGCAGAGCGATTAATCTTTCGAATGCAGAAAGTGTCGAGACACGACTAGAGAAAAGCAAACTTCGGCTTTAATTAGGAACTGAAAAATGAAAGGTAGAGTTTAATAATGCGCGGGGTGTTAATATTCGCGTGAATACGTTTTTCATCAAGATCCTTGCATTTCTAATCTACCTAACGTTATACGACGCGGCGTACACGTTATGATGGAAGTTGTGTCACGCACGAAAGCAGAAAAGCGAAGGTCTTCGTGATAAACGCGGCACTTAATGTCTATCGTAGTTTACGAGTTGCCTCGTGAAACAGTGTACGCTTTAAAATTGAATTCTCTTTGAAATTTACAGCGTCCACAGGCCAGAGAAAGAATGACGTTTTCCATTTACCATGCACGAGGAAAAAATAATTTTCCAAACGTTACTCACATCGACAGCTACCGAGCTGTATTTTTATGGTTCTCAACTTACCTGAAACAAAAAGATAAAAATATCGTTGTAAAACCATCGTCGATTTGCGTCGAACAAAATATTCGAAATAAATCATCCAACAAAATTATCTTGCAGAAATATCACGCGTAAAACGCAAGGTAAATCGAAATGAAATTCAGCGTTTCGATATTTCTGCGAAGATCACCGATCAAACGGAAGCAGAAATGTTAGCTGCGTTTCTGGACGCGACTTCTCTTGTAACGATACCAGCGTGACCGATTGAAATCGGATTACCGTTGAATTTCAACAAAGAACCAGCAAATCGGATCACGCGAGGATCGATCAACGTTTTCAGCTTCGTACATCCGTAACGCGTGTAATTTAATTTTAAAAAAACACACACAGAGAACAAGAGAGCGAAATAGAATCCCCGCGAATAGAACCGACCGACGACTTACGTTTCGCGTCTCGTTTCTTCCAAGGAACATTTCCGACGCTTTCCAGTTTTTAATTTTTAAAGTAAACAAGCATTCGTCGTTCGAAAAGACAGATTCGTTACGATACTAGACAGTTTTGTTTTTCTTGTCTGTGTTTTTATACCTTTATCTCTTTTTTTTTAGTCGTAAAACCTTTCTGCGAGAACATCTACGATGATTCAAGGCATGTTCCGGAAATTACTTTCGATTCTTTTCTATTTCTCTGATTTTTCTCCGCTAAATGTTTATTTTCGTAGCATATTCATTCGGACGGTATCCATTCTCATATAAATCTCCATTTTGTTGATTGAAAGACAGAAATCGAACGAGTCGTTGAACACGTGTCATACGTTGCTTACTTTTTCCCCCTTTTCATGCTTGCCGAACTAGAATCAGTCTCCATTCGCGTCTCCATTCCACAAGACAGATGTATCTTTCTTAACTCAATCGACGTCTGCACAGTTACTAGCTCGAGGCTCCACGTACTGTCGACTATAGCACTTGATTTCGTAACTCTGCATTATCGTTCAGACTGCTGATATAAACAGCGACGATCGAAGATTCGCGAAATCTTTTACTTAAATAACACGAATCGTTTTAAAGATACGATTGTTACTCGTTTGCACGCTGTCCGCCAACACGTTCGAACGACGTACTTGTGAACAGCGTTCGTGGACATGTTTGCCGGTGAGAACACGGCTTAACAAATAATTTTCATGCGTAACTGAACAGCTCTGAAAATCTCCGAGCAAGAAATCTGTAAGTTTGTACACACAGCAGCGAGGTATTTCCATCGAATCGTATCGAACAGATAATTCGAAAAACGAATCGATGCGCGTCGAGGATAATCTGAGACGGGTCACGGCCTAGCGTTTCGGCTTCTGGATCGCGTGTGTGTACTTGGCTCGATGCTATCGTCACGTGCAACCGAGCAGTAGATATAAAGGTCTCCCTTAATAAGCGCAGGTACCCGTGGCTCCCGGCCAAACGCAACATCGCACAGAGTAGAAAACCATGCGATTATTTTTATCCCATTGGAGAGGCTTCGAGGATTGCGTAGGGTCTATCGTGATCACGTGTCTTCTCTAACGAGATCCAGAGGGGATATAATCTCGAGGGACGGTCACGATCATTGCGTTATATTTGCAGTATCGTTCAAAAGTACTCGCACGCTCGCTTACCCTTAACAAGTTATATTTTGTTATATTACGGTTACAAAATTAATGATAAATCCAACTGCGACGATTTTGATATTTACAATCGCCATAAAAACCAATACGCGTTACTGTCAAACTCTGCAGAATTATTTTCTTATTTTACGGAGTCTTTTTATAAGTTTTTCGATAATCAGTCTAATTTTACAGCTTTTCGATTGCGCGAGAATTTTCAATCGTTAGATCGCCATTAATTTCTGTAACCCGATCAAATTCACGTTTACTTCGCTTTATAATACAAATCGACGAAATCGATCAAAGCGGGCAAATACTTACGACCAATAGCGTAAATACGTCGAAGCGCAAACTTTCGGACGCCAATCATCGAACATCGTAGCCGAACTCTTCCCTGTTTGCTACGACTGCAGCAAGAGCATCGCTTTATCGCTTTATCACGTACATTATGATATTTGATAAATTACATTTTCAAATATATTTCAGGCCAAAGGGTCCGTGTACAGGCGCATCTCCGATCCATAGAATTCGCTTTCTATGGACTTGTGTCTGTCTATGGATAGACACACGTATACACACGAGAATCGTTGGGGCGTCTTCGAAGCGTAAAATTAATGTCGAGGAACGCGAATGCGATCGCTTTGCAAACAGATGAATATAAAATCCAGGTCAAAGCTGAATATCTCCCGTACAAAAGGGGTGGCGCGTGAAAAAAAAGGGCCGGCCGCGGTTCGATATTAATTCGACAAAATTAATATCGAACGACCTATATTCCTCCGGTACTGATACTCTAAGCCATCGTTAGAATATATAATCACCCTTTTCAGGCGTAATTACGACTCCGTTCTGCTCTATGACCTTCTCTCATTAATAACGCATCTTTCTTCATTCCCTTCTAAGACAGTGAAATCCGAAAACCAAGTACCCTGTCTCTCGTGGCTCGTCCTCGCTTTTCGCGATTCGATATTCGCGAACAATTCGTGGTTTGCCATCTGTTTCTACACTGTTCGCGAATATAGAATACATAGTTGTCTCATCCTTCTATTATGAAAATATCGTATTATTATAACTTCAA
Source organism: Bombus impatiens (assembly GCF_000188095.3). Lineage (NCBI taxonomy): Eukaryota > Metazoa > Arthropoda > Insecta > Hymenoptera > Apidae > Bombus > Bombus impatiens. Next base: position 876,897 of record NT_176515.1, read on the forward strand.
ACTCTCGTTACAACTTCGTCGTCAGGAAACGATATTCGTTGCATAAATTTAAAATCGAATCGATACTTGAATTTAGTACAGAGAAGAAGACAGAACAAGTTGCACGACATATTTCTAATCATCGTCTTATTAAGGCTTGTTAATTTATCGATCGAAAAACCATTAAGAACAAAAAAGTTGCTGGAAAAATATGTTGGCAGAAGGAGAAAAAACGTTTAGACAACATCGAACCGGTTTCCCCTATCATTTTTCGACTTGGAAAAAATCGCTCCTATCGATGTAGCGTTCAACGTGGCTAAAACGCCCTATTGTTCGCGTTTACTCGATTGTTACTTTCACCCCGTGCATTATTACGTCGCGACACGACGTCAGTCGTCGGATAACGTTACCGGAAATGTAGACCGGAAAATCTTCCTTTCTACGGGTTCTCTCACGCTTTAACCACCAACACCAACCCTTATATTCCCGAGGAATGATTCTTGGAGCGTGCACGAACCGACGAACGAATAAATCGGATTCCAGACTAAATCTCCCTCTTCCTCACTGTCTCTCTTTCTCCGCGAACCGAGCGGAGAATATTTTTCTCGCATTCTCGCACGCACGATTATAGCACGCCCCTCCTTTTTTATTTCCTTGCAGAATTCCATTTTCTTCGGATACTAAACTTCAACGGGACGAAGATACCAAAAGCCTGAAACGTTATACGTCATCAGTTACACCTACGTAAGTCACTGAGATTCATTCTTTGGAGATTTTCCCAAGATTTATCTTTTTTCTTTTCTCTTTTCTTGGTCCTTTGAATATCTTTACTCTACTTAATTTATAGCAAAGGTCAAATGGTACATTCTATGGAGTATCTATCCTCAGATAATTCGTAATAATATGATCTGACCGTTAGCAGCGAGTGTGAGAAACGAGCGTCGATCCGAGTGCAAGCGTATGAAGTATGGAAGGACGAATGCAAGGAATTGCAAGTCAAATCCATTTCTAAGCGGACGAGGTCGAAATTAAATAAACAATAATAATATTTCATAGGGAAATTTAAAATATGGAAAAATAGGCGTTCGCGATACTAAATCGACTTTCAACTTCCACTTGACAATTCTAAACGTTTCATTGTTCAATCAAAGATTCCTCTTGTCGAACATTTTTCACCTTATCGAACATCAAAAAAGGGGGAGGGGGAAGAAAAAGGAAAAAAAGAACAGAACCGTTATTCGACGATGGAATTAGATCAGGACAAAGTCTCTTCTTATTTATAATTACGCTTCGTTCCTAAAACACTTGGTACGCGAACATTTCCCAGAAATTCGAAAGATGGGGGTTGAAACACGCAGGAGGGAAACACGGTTCTTGAGGAAAGTCGATGAAGTCTGAAGTTCCATCTTTGAGGCGTGCTTTTCCCTTAGGAAATCTTACGTCAGCGGGACAGGTCCAAGGAAACACGAAAATACCAACACCTGGCCAAGCTACACGACGCGATGCACCGACTCATCGTTGTAATGCCGCCATACGTCTGCCGCGTCGGCTTCGACCTCCGCCCCCTTTCCACCCCGTTTAACCCCTGGGATATGATAATGCTACCCTCGCGCGAGGAAAACTTGCTTTACATGTTATTTATGCGGCCGGAATGACCTGACACGACTCTCCTAACCCTCCTAACCTCTTCAATCCCTCTCTGCACTCTCTTTCTGGTTCACCTGGCCCGATTCGCCAAATCATCCTGCGGTGAATTCACGCGAAATCGAAGACTTGCCTTGATTTCGCGTGACATCAGGCTGCTGATTCGACGCGCGACTTCGTTCGCTGGGGTGAATCAGACTCAGGGGGATTCGATTCCGCTAATTAATTTCATGACGCGTCCAGCTGGCATATTAATTTTGATCGTCCGACGTTCGATCGTCGTAAAGCCGATAGTTTTAGTAAGATCTTGGATAAAATTTTATTTGTTACGATGCAAACAGTGGCTCGATCGTGGTATCGAAACGATTGACCTTGATCACTGTGACAATGAGACGCGAGATTGGAACTAACGCTGACGCGTTGACTAACAAATGTCGCGCGTCTTATCGTTTGTCGCCTTTTCCCGTACGATATCCAATCGCGATGACGATTATCTCAAGAACTTGGATTTAACTAAAATAATTAAAATGTAAAAATAACTAAATGTAAAGTGAATTTCTTACAACGGATGGATACAAATTTGAGAAAAAATCGAGCGGCGTGATAATTAAGCATCGTACAATACGACAAATGGAGGTTGAAGGAAAATACTGTATGCGAATCGCAGAGAGTACAGGTTGAATCGTGCGAACGTATCACGAGACACATTAGAATCTCGACATTAATCCTTATCACGAGGTACACGATGTACTGATTCATCGTCATAATGCCGCCATATGTCTAGCACGTCGGATACAGCCTCCACCTCCTTTCCAGCCTGTTTAACCCCTAGGGATATGATAATGCTGACCTGGCCCGAAGAAAACTTACCTTCGCCCTATATTTATGCCGCGGTAGAAGCAACTTTTGAATCTCGACTATTCCGCCAACGAGAATGGAAATTACATAAATTAGCCTGACTTCCACGAATCTTTTCATACGCCGTCGAGCAACAACTACGTAAATACGATACATCGAGTGTAATAATATCGAGGGAATTTGATCAAGAAAATCTCGGAAGAACAAACGGCGACGTTCTTCTTTCTTCTTTTCACTTTCAATTTCTAAATCTTAACGCTACTCGATTTGATATAATTCGACAGAAATACGCTTCGCGAATAATCGGTAGATCGAACCGATTTTTCTCAAATGAAGTAAAAATCACGCGTGAAGTGGAAATGACGCGAGGTTACAAGTGAACTATGACCGACGATAATTAGGAGAAACTCTGGAATAACCGTAAATAATCATGGGGTGCACGATGTAGTCAGCTCATCCTCGTAATAGCGCTATACGTTTATCCTGTCGGTTACAAACTTCTGTCCGCCCATCCCATCGACTACTTTGCACTCCATTTAATCCAGCGAAAACGACGACGACGCGCGCGGTCAACAAAAAATGTTGTTATCGCGAAGAAAAACACCGCGAATAAAGTTACCTCTCGCTTCCAACGCCTCTTCCAAATAGCGTCTTTTCTTTTCCTTAACTTACCCTCATTTTTCCATTCGATTCGATATATTCCTCCAAACGTAGAACACAAGAGAGAACACAAATGTAGGTCGACGCAACGATGATTTCACGATTAAATTAAATTTAGCCGGCTGTAATCCCTTTTGTCACGGAATTCTCTCTATAGACAGTTAAACTGGAAAACTTTCAAATTTTTCTTGCGCTCTCAACTTTCTCCGTTTTTCCCTTGACTTTCCATATACGCAAGCTTTTTCAAACCGAAGAAATAGCCAATTTAACGTAACTCTATAATTCCACGATTATATTAATTTTGTTCGACTATCATCTGTTTCACCGTGAAATTCTAGTCGTAGAAAGTCGAAGTTGAAAACTTATCCAAAGTATTCGCCGAGTCCAGTACAGTTAAATCGAGAAACTAGGTTCCAAGTTAACTCGAACATAGTACGATGAAAGGTCCTGGCCAGATATAGATTAGGTCAATTACAGATTAAGGTACGTTCTAACCGAGTTAGGTTGAAAATGGGACCGAGAATGGTCTGCGAGTTAGGTGTAGAACACAACCGATCAGGGGAGGGTCAATGGACAGGATTAAGTTAGATGTAAGTCAGTCGTAGAACAGAATCTGCTTTCCAAATTTAATCCAGGCTAACGTTATGCTTGATTACAGCTTCTCTCTGTGATTTGAGAGATACCGAAACTGTAGCTGTTGCGAATAACTTATTTACAATTATACGATTGTATAGCGATAAGATGATACTACAGCGTTATAATCACGAATGGATGAAAGATAAGATTTCAAAAATACAGATATACAGAAATGCGTAACTTTCGAGTTACACGGCGTTGTAAACGGTCAAGCGATAACGCGTTATGGAAACTCTGAGAAAAATTCGATTCAAGTGTCTTAAAACAGAGAATGTTCATGTAAAATACAAGGAGAAAGGAGCTCGTTCGAAGCACCGTATAATTTAGTCGCGCGATAATGGCGTTAAAGAACAAGGGTGAAAGGGAAGCTTTTCCGGTTGAGACACGGCTGCTCTTAAACATCCGGGAGAGACATCGAAAAAGAAACAATACGATTCTAATCTTCCGTGCTAAAGCTCGGCACGAGTTGTCTGCTCTACAAATTCGCCAAGTTACGCCATTTCCCTGTCGTAATGCTCTGTTTGGCGCGTTACGCCCAAATCCAGCCTTTTCTTACCGAGAATCATCCCCTGTGGAAAGTCTAACATACTCCAGCGAGACTCGTTACCTGGATAGTTCAACACGATCGTATAGAAACGAGATCAGGCGGATATTCCAAATAAAATTATCCTCGAAACATTCAATTTTAACTTACGAGATATCGACCGTTTGCTCTACAGCATCGAGTCACATTCGTGGCGTGTACTAAGGACAAAATATAACAAATTATACGGATTATACTTTTATACTTTACGTCGTAGAAGCAAAAATAGAAAGGGAAATTTTCATAGTACGATTAGTTGAATTTACAAGGAAATATTTCTCTACGTATAGGCTCGCCGCTGTATGTTCACGGGAAAAGATCATATTCGTGGAAATGGGACGAATTTTGTTAACGATTCGATTGCCAGTGTAATCATCTTGGACATAACGCAATGCAACCGACAAGATGTTCGATTCGAGATCGATGGGGTCGTGTTCGGCTCGTTAGAGTGCAAATATCACGGCAACTGGGGCAATTGTCACGGACGGCGTAGTGCTAACGATCGTGGACGGTTCGTTTTCGATTTTCTAATCCTTCGGGAATCGTTCGTGCGAGCGGCTCGGACCATTCTTTCGGCTCGGTCGACCAGCGAATCTCGCCTAATGATCTTCTCGCATTTTTACGCTTGCCTATCCCCCATTTCTTCCTCTCATTTTTTCAGCACAGTATTACTGTACTTATCCTTATAAAATTAAAAACTCCATATTTCTCTGCCACTTTCATTCCCAACTACGATGCTTTCGTCCTTATTGACGAAATAGCGTTAAAATCTCGGGAGCAAAGGGTTGAAAAGCGGAGAAACAAGACGTTTTTCTGGAAAGCTGGTCGCAGAGAAACAAAGAGAATTAAAAGATACAGAGTGTCAGAGGCTGTAAGAAAGCAAGCGGCTAAGGCGAGGCCACGATATTTTCGTCGGGCCCAGCGCCCGTAAATAAAGAAGTACAAGCTTTTTACACGTACAACGAGCTTCTAATCGCGCGGCTGAAAACCCTGCAACGACTTTAATCCAATCCTTCGTCCGTGGCCGAGCCACAGGCAGCTTTTTCTCCTCTCCAACGAGACAGCGTCGAGTTTCAAGCGGATAATACGATCCGCGTGAAAACTCGTATCCGAAAGCCTAGGACGCGGAAAAGCGTAAAGTCCGACCGAAAAGCTCGCTCGTGGAACGGTCTGGATTTAGGCGTATTTGCGGACGTAGATGTGTCGCCGGAAGCCCGCTAGGCAAAAGTTCATCCATTGGAACGCGACCAGCCAAGCCTAGCCGCGATCCACAACTCTGCCTATCAACCACTCGATTCCGTGAAATCTATCAAACGCGATACGTTCTCGGTCGAGATTTTGCTGTGGATCAAAGCTGTGCCAAATTGTTGGAATATTCTAAAAGTTTATACATACAGATTTTGCGAAGCGTCAACTATTTATTAGAGAGAAATATAGAACACGATGTATACAGGTGCGTTACTTGTTTCAGCTTTGACTTAACGATACGTTTGATCGTAGATATGGCAAAAAGTAAAGAATTAATAGTAGAGAAACGTTCTTCTATCATAATTGAAAATGTAATAAAAATACCAATGTGTTAACTAGATTCCACCAAGTGTCCAAGTACTCATGCACCGATAACGAAGTAGATAACAGGTCAAATTGCGATTTCTACTAATCTACGATTTCTTCTACAACTTGGACTAGAACGTGAGGCGAACGTCACACGAAACAAGAAATACGAAGCATCGATCGACATAAACGTATGAACAAAACTAATCCTACCCTACAAGAGCGAATAAAAGCAACACGTGTGCAACCATAAACTTCCACTCTCGATAAGTAATTCGTACGTATACAGGGCAGCGTGTAGAACGCGCCGATCTCGTGGAAACGATTTCCAAAGTCCGACGTTTATTTGCTCGGAAGAAAAAGAGAGTCACCTGTGCCCGTTAGCTAACCGATAAAACCAGCCTAGTCGTTACAGAAACGATAAATGGTCACTGTCTAGCAGTTGTTCGGTGCTCCGTAAAAGCAAAACTATAAAACCTGTATCTTGGCTAAGATTAATTGTAAAAGTAAACTTTTTGATACCGTCGTGCCTTTTCGACTTTAGACGTCCGTTTGTACATTTGTCAATGTCGACTCTATAGAGAATGTTCGTTCTGTGCGTCACGATGGCAAAACAGTCGATAGCAGCTAACGCGTGACACAGATCCAAGAAAGACCTAATAATTTATGGCACCTCCCAATGTTTATCGCTTCCTTTCCCTCGGTTTCACGTTATGGAATCGTTTATATCAGCGATTCTTCGATTGCTTCCAAGTACGATCAATATATGAACCCGTAATAATTTTCAAAATAGGATTCGTAGGGGGACTCTATGTGTCAATAAGCGATGTCAGAAAAATCGTAATAATTTAGCAACTACCGTAAGAGGTTAACAAGATTCGTCGAAACAAAAAATAAACACTTTGCTGGTTAGCAAATATCCGAGGATGTTAGCAAATGTTCGAAAGACCACTATTCCAGGAGAATGCAATTTCCCAACAGCGGTAAATGGTTGATCGCCGATAACCGCTTCGAGGCATCTTATAGACCGTTGCACCAGGTCGAACGTGGGCACAGTGTACGCCACAGCACTCTCTATTCTTGAGGACAGAGAAGATAATTCTATTTTCGTTCGACTCGAGAAGTCGGCTTTATGAACGACTTTTCTCTATTAAGGCTCGCGTGCCTTGACCCGCGACTAATTATTCGCGATCTACCTTGCGGGCGACGCGATTGGCCGGTCTCGCGACGACCATAATGGCGAATTCGCGATTACGAAACGCCGACTCTGCTCGCTGCCAAAATATTTGTTGCGTAAATCTGCAAGCAGCACGCCACGGGTTACGTCCCAGCGTCGCGGTCTTTGCAAATGGCCCGTGATTGTCCGATGGTCGCGCGGAAAGCGGCTCTAACGACGCTGTCTGTTCTAATCGTACTTTCCACCAGGAAGCCTTTCGCTTCTCCTGTTCCTGCGGCAGCTAATGATTTACGGTGACATCCTCGTCACGTTTCACGAATCTCCAACGACATCTCTAAAATTTCTTCAAGAGCTTCTCTCGTTCGTTTGGCAACGTTAACGGACATTGTTCGTTAAAGCGATGCTTCGGTTGTTTTCGCGATGACGAGACTAATTGCGCGTTCCGCGTGAGATTGAAATAGAGAGCAGATGCGCGTGGGCACCAACCATTTGCTTTAACAATTGATTTGCTTATATTGCCTGACGATTAATTATCGCCGCGTCGAACCAGGCGAGGATCTAACGATAGCTAGAAGGGGAGAGACTTCGATGCCGAGGGAGGAAAGAAACGCGACATTGGCGTGACCCGTGTCGCTAACGTGTTTCTGCGCGCCAGTGACAAATGGTATCTGCAATCGCGCGGCTCCCAGCCGGCTTGCATCACGGCAGCGCGCAATCCACACGATTTTCGTGCGAAATAAAACTTATTAACCCAGAATATTATGCGACCGCGTGTATTTTCGTCGACTACGGCGCTATAAAAAGCGGTCAAGCCAACTTAGAAACGCTAGCACGGGGTTGCGTGAACCGAATAGCAACAACCACGATAAAACATCCCGTTGCTTCGCATTACGCTACGCCCAAACTATGACATTTACGGAATTCCAACGTACGAACCGAGCAGCGCAGCTCCGCGGAGCTTCGGGCCTTTTCAGCTGAAAATTTTGTTTCGATCGTGAAGACAACATGGTCTCGTTTCGTGGTGTTTTATATACTTTGCGAATGCAGGATCGATCAAGACTGACTTTGGAGTATTTGAAACAACAGACGAGGATTCTACGAGATTCTTCGTGACAACCGACAAACGGTAAACAATTCTTACAAGAGAGAACACAATGAGAAAACAATGAGAAAACGAGAATTCCTTGCTTCGTAACGTTGAGACGCGTTCGTGACACGGATTATAGTTGCAATTCGATCGGCAGAATGATAGATGATGAATGAAACTGAAGTCGGACGAACGAGATAGACGAAAGTTGGCTGTATTTGCCACAGGGTTTAATTTACATTCGACTTTTCAATTTCAACGAGAGAAAGTTTTAGATCGATCGCGATCAGATTAATAACGCTAAACTAGGTCAGTTATATAATAAATGACACAAGTTACGATTTTGTAACTTAGATAGTTTCGGTATAATTCCATCTCAATAAAAATATATTATATACGAGCGAATCCCCATATAACACGTTTCTACATAACGTGGACTCGTATAACGCGACAAAAAAATTGCAGTAGCAAGAAAAAGCTACAAGAAATAAAACACGAGCCGTGATGGGTATTTTGCTGCGGTCCACTATGGGTAGCGAACGTGTGTTTATTTCTTGTTTATGTATAGATAAAGAAGTTAATAGATAAACCCGTAAAAGATTTATAGGTTGCGTTATAACTGCTATAAAAATGAGATTAGTGTAATGCGATTTCCGATAACGCGAAACGTATCTAACCCCAACCTAACCCCGTGTTGTACGAGGATTCACCGTAATAAACCGTACGTTTCGATTCTTCAGTAAGTATCGCTAAATGCAAAATATTATAATAAACGTGGAGCGGTATAACACGACGAATATCTGCTTACGAGATCCAAAAGGTCCACCGCCGAAAGAAAAGGTCAGGAAAACGCCATGACCGTTCCTCCGGAATCACGTAATTACGTAATGGGGTCCGCCGATATACGCAATTGTATATACATATATATGCTACACAGGAGGGTTAACAGAGGACGGTAGATATTCTCGAGCATCGTTTCGTCGACCAATCTCTTCCGGCTCGTATCGGTTCGCCTTCTAACGTACACATAGCGAGAGAGAACGAGAAAACTACGAGAGAGAGAGAGAGAGAGAGACGCGTGCATACTGACTGAACACGCATACACAAAGGCGAAAGAGAGAGCGGGAGGGGCAAGTCCCCTAACAAACCGGGGGCTGTTCTGGCAATGCGGCGCATCCGCATTAACCAAATGAAATTCCGTTTATATTAGATATGTAGGCTATATTGGCTGGCGCAGCGTATAGCGAGCCTGCCGCAATATGGCCG
>NT_176515.1:886598-906706 GCF_000188095.3 Bombus impatiens
GCGAGCCTGCCGCAATATGGCCGAACCATAGTTGCGGAACCGTGTCACTCAAACGTCTCGTCTTCGCAGACAGGCAGAACGCCGGGCCTCCAACCGTTGGGAATATGTCTTTCGAGGGCTCGATTCGCGAACTCGTTTCCTGGTACTCCGGGTTCGAAGACGCGACCGTGTATTTTCCACCCGCTTCTCGTCTCGTTCGCGAAGCGGTGAAATCGCGCCGCAAAGGGCTACACCGTTTGCCAACAAACCAAACGTATTTCATACTACTCTGGATCCTGGATACAGCAAGCTGCCAGATAGACAGTTAATCAGAGTGAACGCTCTCGCGCAAGGGACGATCGATTTTTGTATCCAGATACAAGGCAACGATACAGTATCGTATTTTCGGTTGCAGAGAACATTTGGATACAATTTGGTAATTACGTTAGCTTTTGTTTGTTCGATGCGTTCGCTGATAGCGACGCGTATGTAGCGTCCATTCAATTATTTAAACGACGTTGCTAACGTGCAGCCATGTTCACGAGCATCGCACTTTCTATTACAAAGAAGATTTGTTTACGCGATCGTGACTGTATTTCTTAAATTTCCTTAAACCTAATTACATAATTGAAAATATAAGATATTATTTCGAAGAAATAATTTGTGTACTAATTTGTCAAAAAACGAAAAGAAGCTGACTGAAAGTGTCGGAGTATATTTCGAAGATTTTGCGAGACGTCGTATATCGTAGGAGGATATCGAAGTTAAGAATGAAAAATGATTCAGAACGGCAGATATTCGAAAGCCGGGCCAAACGAATGCCAGCCTAACACGCGGGTTCCTCGGCTGGGATAACTTCCGTCGGATACGACAGGTTTTCCAGTATTTCTCGCGCTGTCTGGTTCTAACTTCCTATCGTACAATGTTATCTTTCTCTGACTCTGATGTCACTGTGCATCAACCTTCGAAAGCTCTTGACCAATATCTCTATCCTCTGCGATTCACCGAAAATCGCGAAAATCGCTTTCGACGTGGCCAACCGAAACCTTTTCGTCGCACCTACTCTTTTACTTCTACTTTCCCTTGCTTCTTTCCTTGAATTAGTCACGTAATAATAAATATGTCAAAATAGTCGAAAATTGGATGTAGCGCGCGTGTGGCGAGCAGATTTTCAAAATCGCTTTTCTCCAGAACAAGAACTTTATTCTACATTTTGAACTTATTTCTTTTTACGAGGAATCGCCCCTTGCTCAGTTTTACCAGCATACCCTATATATACCGTAAGTTTCTCTGTATCCGGGCCTCCGTTACGTTAAATAAATATCTTACGTAAGAAAAGCGACGTAAGAAGAAAGGGAATAAAGAAAAATCCAGGGAGAAGCAGCCAGCTTCGTCCAATCTCCGTTTGGCAACCGATCAAACGCAACATCTGCCAACGTCCGTGAACTTTATTAATTTCATTACCTAAAAGCACATCGACGTCGATCGACGACAGCCGGAAGTAACGAGAGAGTACACGTGGAAGCCAAGGTCTAACTGTTCCGTTGCGTATTTCCTATTTTCCACGCTAGTACGATCTCGCCTGCTGCGTCTCTCCGAGTTTGCATTCCTACCCAAGCCAACGTAGTTGAACCGAGTGAAACTCAGCCGCCAGGAGGAGAGCGACTAACTTTGCTCCAAGCACGAAAGCAACGTCGGACGACTGGAAAAGGCAAGGAGAAAGTAAGGATAAAAGCAAAGATAGGCAAAGATAAAGCAGCGGAAAATCAAAGATGAAATAGAGAAGCGGAAGAAGTAGAAAGGTAAAAGAAAGAGGCGTTCAGAGGCTGTTAAAAGAAATAGTGCTGGAATAGATGCGCTTGATAGGTTTTCTTTGAGATAACGTCCACGTCTTGTTGTTCTCGCACCGATCACGACGTAATACGCGAAGATTCTCCGATAGATCGAATTCTGCACCGTGATTTTCTCTCGGCTAGATTTTCTTGTAATATCCACTTTGTCTTAGCGTGTTGCGCGTGTACAAAGCGTGACAAGTGTGACTACGAATATTTACAGGCAAATTCAAATTTTTATGCATACGACTAAAAGAACGAAATCTGGATAGACAATTGTTTCATTAGTGAAATATTATAACGAGTATTATATTTTGGATACATCGTGCACATTCTGCGCATTTTTCCATCCATAGATTTCCTATAATTGCCTAAGAATCCACAGTCTGCGGTGATAATTTCCATCGTGTCGTAATTCGATGAAAAATCCATAGATCTTGCATCTTTAAATTTCCCACAAACGCACACAGATCCGCGGATTAATTATTACTAGCGTGCCTTAGAGGCGTTCTTAAGATATAACAGCAAGTTGGAGCGCGAAGGATTAAAGTTAATTATGGATGTCGAGAAATTAGATTGCAGGGAATTAGGAGAAATAAAGCGAAGGTTCGCAAAGACGATTGAAATTGCAAATCGAACGAAGAGAGCGGCAATTAAGCTAATGCTCCGAGTTGAACAAGATCCATTCTTGTTAAGATAATAGCATGGTGGGTACGTTTGTAAGATAATTCGAAAAGGTAAACAAGCATCTTATAAGAAACCAGTTGCGTTGCCGATATGATGTGTTGTCGTCAATTAGTTGATAACCAGGCAACCTACTGAATGTCGTAAACGAGCCAAGACACGATCCCTGGACGAATGGTCTACGAGTATATTTACTTACCAGCTTCGAAACGATACATCAAAGCACCCATAAGCTACCGCATAAATTTCCATATTTCAATCTTCAACGATGTCTAAAACGATTAATAACTGTTACAAAACTGTTTCAACGGATTACTACGACACAAAATTATTCGGTTATACAAGATGTCTCGGTGATCATGGTACAATCGGCAAAGGGAACTCTGCGTGAAAATAAAATAAAATACAGAAGAACATTTTCTTCATACGACGCTACGTTTTCGATAAAGCAGAATTTCTTTCGTACACGTGAGGTACGCGTAAGGTCGATTTTCTTCGATCGATCGACCAATTCTCTCGATCACGTAATGTTAAGCGACGATCGAAACACGGCCTCGGTTGGCGCAGGCCGAAAATCGTGGAAAGAGGTCGTCATACGCATTCGGTATATAAATATATACATAGATATAACCTCGGTTCTTCTGGCAACGAAAAAGACAGTTCTGTCATCTGTCAACGATGTGGAGGTCTACGGATTACATAAGCTCCTCTCTCTCTCTCTCTCCCTTTCTAACCTCTCCTCTCTATCTGCATTTTTTCTCGTCGCGCTTAGTTATTCGTTCGTCACGGAAAGAACGTTGGACCGAGTGGCGATCGAGTTATCGTACAAAGATAATTACACTGTCCGAAAATAGCCACTGCCCACTCCTGTGGCGAGAAACGTTCAAAGAGAGGCGAGAATTCGCACGGACAGACATAGATCACGCGTAGATCAAACGCCCGTGACGCGATACAAAGTGATTGCGGCGCGAATATCGACGAAAAATAGGAAGCCGGGCCTCGTCGCAGCTCCGTCACAGAACTAATTGAACGTCCGTGTAAACCACATTCCATCGATGAAATCTCGTGTCAATGAAACCCGATCGACTTGCAAGATTTTCATGAACGACGTGTTTGATCAATACCGATGAGTTTGAGTTAGTCGACTTTCGAATTACCGATCGAAGCTACGACCGTAAATGAAAAGCAATCTAAGATTTCCTCAAATTTGAGACCGGGAATTTAATCTCAAGACTCGACAATATCGATATTTCGAAGATACGAACGATCGTGAGTTTGGAAATTCGAATATTTAAAAATTTGAAGATGCGAGAATTTGCAGATTTTAGCGCTTAAAAATTTGAACGTTCGAACGTTTGGAACGTCGAAGACTTAACGATTCAAAAATTTGAATATTTGGAGATCATGGCCCACGAGCACACTTATTTTCATCATGGAAATGCAAGAATTTCAAATTTCGAAGATACTTAAATCCGGCCATCAGCGTGTTACGAAATTCGAGGATTCAAACTCTTAATATGGGAAGCGCCAAAGCTGTTTCGAACTCGAACACAATCTAAATTGTCTCTCGGACAATACATGGAAGTGTGACAAAAAGCCTAGATTAGTCTGTGACAAACGCACTTAAATATATATCAGTCGCTAGACGCAGCGCTCATCTGGCGGGTTAATTTGCACCGCGACGACAAAGACAAACGCGGTAATCGTTGACATTTCGCGTTTCTTCGCCGTACATTTCTGATTCGCGATTTTTCACGTGCCACGCAGCTCCCGTTTAATTCGCCGAAATTTACAGCATGTCAGGAAAATTAACTATCTACATGCGACCATTCGCGAGTTTCTTTGCTCGTTGTTTGTTCTCTCGGGCAGAGAAGAAACGTCTTCGATTTCTACACGTAAACGTAAATTCGCGTATTTTTCTTATCGACGCGCGTCTGTTTTCGATTCTATGGTCCCGAGACCATACATTGCAAATACACCGTGTTTTACATATTAAATTCAACACATCCTTCTCGAACGTAACTTTAGGAAAAAACGATGCAGACGCATCCGGTGAACGAATAAATTACGAAGATTCAACATGCGCTCGCGAATACAATGCAACCACGGAGATGGTATAAAAAGCGAGGATACCTCTCCTTGGCTCTTTCAGCGAAATTTTATCGAGTTGGTGAAAACGTAACGTCAGTTTTCTATGATGCTATTGATTTATTTGATCAATTATATAGCTATCGTTTCTTCGATTATGTAGAATCTAATAATATACGTACGATCGAGAGGAATCCCAAAATAAACGTTGCAAAGAAATATTGGCTCTTGACACGTTCGCTACGTCGGCTTTTTTTGAGGGTTTTGGTGTTTCTTTCGCGATACGGGCAACAATGTCCCGTGGGGATTTCGATCGAATAGCCGCACTGAACTTTCCTATTTGACAGCACCCCAACTACCTTAACCGCATACTCATTTCGACGCATGTTTCGCATTGTACTTTCATATTTGAAAGATTTACAAAGTATCTTACGATGTAACAAACTATACGATGTTTATTTCAATCTGCGTTTATTACGAATCAATAATAAATATGGTATAAAATAATCTTAAGTAAGAATAGGAAACATTTCACTTTTTTTAGTGTCAGAACAATGAATCGAGGAACATTGTTCCATTCTTAGCGTTCCGGGATAAAAAAGAAAGGTCTCGTACTACAAATCGTTGGATTTTTGGCACTAAGGGACAAATAAGCAGGATTTTTCACTATATTGTGTCAGAATTTCTTCTTTCCCTGCAACGACTCGATTAGCGTTTATTTCGTTGGACGTGAACGTGCTAATAAATAAAAAATTAGTTCATAAATCAGAATCGATCACAGTTAAATCACACGCATCCATCAATTTTCTCCGCCGCAGAGTCTCTACGAACAAATTTTATTCCAAATTACTTTCGCTCTGTAAAATCATCCTGTTCTCGACTGTACCAGTTACGGGACGCTATATATCTTCTGCAGAATAGGGAGGAAGTCCAATGGCACCGTGAGGGAATTAAGACACGAAGAGCGCGCGTATCTTTCAGCGGAAAGATACCAATGCATGAAACGACCAAAGCAACAGAGACACACCTATCTGCTCGTAAACTGTTGCACGTAGTATACGTTACCTCGATTTTCACGGACATTGCATATCCAGTTAATACACGCACATAAATAAAGGTTTGTCCATAAAAGCAGGGAAAAAGGAAACGCTGGTAGGGACACGCACAAGATATATACGAGTAACGATACGGTCGGTGGTCGTTTCAAACGCAAAAGTTTGTCCAAGATCCCGGATCTATGTGCCTCTAAAAGAAGACTTACACGACCGATAAAATCGATCTCGATCACGAAACGCACAACGTTCTCTCTCGCAACCCATTAACGTTTTAAGCTCTACGAAACTAGAGCAACCAGACTGACAAAGGGAGGGGGAAATTAAGACGGTAGAAGCTAGAAATGTTCGCGAAGCCACGGGTAAAAGCCTGCGTTTAAATTATTTCGCTCTTGTGTGGAACAACGAGTTTCAGTGTTACCTCCAGATGTAAAGAAAATAAACGCTTGTTATACAAGATTCGAAATAACGCTTGGTATACTTAGACTACGTACGTACGAAGATCAGAGGCAAAAAATAAGATAAACGATTATGAAATTCAATGATCAATTTCGTGTTGCCAAAATCGTGCTTGCAATTGGTCGCAAAATTGAATGTCTTCTTGCGTATCTATTGTACTATCGAACATTCCACAAAATGATTATTTACTTAATTACTTACGCAAAAAATTATCAGCGATTTTCAACAACCTAGTTTTGCTTTCACAGTTGTTCTACGACTTCGATGCGAATTGTTGAGGAGGTCCAACAACAACCTTCGAATCGTAAAGACAAGGATCCTTTGAACCAAGTTGCGGAGAAGTCCGAAGTAGCAGCAACTACAATACTTTCCAATTGTCCAAGTTCTTTAATTTTCAAGTCAAGTTTCTCTCGGTCATTATCAAACTTAAAAATTGAGAAAAATTTGGAAACGACTAGCAGTCGATAAAATTCCGAACGATATTTCGTCTGGAAAATTATTCAGAAGCAGATTGCCCTTTACGACATTGCACGGATCGATACGATTTTCGCGCAATTTCTTCCCCCGTAAATTCGTGAATTTCATATTTCACGAATTACGGTAATGCAGTGTCTCTGCAAAGGTGAGCCCCGCGACGCGTAAAACCGGCTGAAAAGCGGCAAAACGATGGTAAAGTGATGGCAAAGTGCTCGTCAAATTATAGGTATGCAGCCAGCGGACGTTTACGACGCGCGCTTCGACCCCATCTACTCGGGTCGCCACTTGCTCGATTCGAACTTCCACTAAGTGTCCGCTCTTCCTCCACGCTTTTTGCATCGTTCGCTTTAACAAGCTCGGGTGAACGAACCCATTTCACCGCCATTGATGGATTTTAAGAATGACTGCGCGGGAATCGTCGAACACCGTTGCCTTTTTTCCACGTTCACGTCGAATTTGAATAATGATCGAGCGACTTTCGAAGACGTTCGATATCACGTGCCAGGTTTTCTTCTCTTTGTATCTTGTCCGATTATAGAAGGCGATTTAAAGCAGCGAAATGGACGCGAGCCCCTTGCAAGTCAAATCGATCGAGTCCGTTTTTAATAAATTTGTTGATATCGTTATCGCTACTATCTTGCACGACAATTTATCGACTAATAATATTGGGAATTTTCGTAAAATTATCGAGCAGGAATATATGTAATAATTTTATTAAAGGCGCCAGGATATTTTCGTAATCGCAAAAACGATTTTGAACGCAGTTATTTCGATGGATTTGGTAGACTTAGCGTTGAAAAATGTCGGTCTTAAATATCACGGTCTTACGAACCTTTGTAACGACACAACGATCGTTGCAGTGACCGCACAACGAAAATTATGAACGACAAGGAGTTTTGACACCGTAGTATACGTATATTCAAACGTCGAAATTAGCGGAGCAGAACTGCAACGTTAGCCGTTCTTTGCTATTTATAAATTACTCTAATAATAATGACCACGGTCTTGGACATTGTAAATCCGTGCAATTTGTATTTGCGGTGAATTTCATTGAAAATTCGAAACACGATCCTAACGACACGTGTTTCCGCCTCGAGTCAATGTTTTCTGAAATTGCTACGACCGCGAGGCTCGGTTCGAAGGTTGCTTGAAAGTTTGAATATTTAAATGTTTGAACATTCGAAAATTGAAATGTTGAAAAAATCTAAAAATTAAATATTAGGATATTCTAATGATCGAATATTTGAGAATTTTAAACTGAAAATTGAAAAACTGGAGAATTCGTAAATTCGAGATATTATTGTCGTAAAACAGTGCTATTTCTATTTGCGACGACTTTCGTCCAAATCTGAAACACGATCACACCGACGCGTGTTTGCACTTCGAAGACTGCCAATTTCGAGCGATTCCAATAGGATCTTTAAACCATTATGGTCGTTGAAAAACGGAAGATTTTGCGATCGTCGTCCAAATTCGAACAGGTTCCCTCTCTTTCTTCGTGCCCTCTTTCTCTATATCTTTTATCGCGTGGTTACATTAATAAGACGATTGAAAGAGAAATTAAAGCAAACGAGGAACACGTCAGCCACGTTCGTGAGTCATGACCAACTCGTCGAGTTTTGCGAATGCTGCTCTACGTGACAGGGAATAAAAGTTTCTCAACTGCTTACACGTGAACGTTGTCGAACTAAAGAGTTTTCGACGGGCGAACGGTTCGTATAGACCCTGTTTTATCCGAAGCTGTATTCGATATTAACCCGCATTCGCAAGGTCAAAGTGATTACTAAGTTATCACTTAGGAATAACCGAGTCAAACGTGTTTCGTGAGCATGAAAAACAGCCCTGATATAGCCGGCATATTCTATTCCAAATTGAATTCCAAACCCTTCGTTCCTTGGTCACGATCCAAGAGACACGTACATGCTTATATGGTACTTTGTTTGGGCAAATTTTCCATGTATCCGACGAATATTATCGTGCGTCAGTCGAAAGGTGAATATTTCAATTGCATTTTAAGTTATATTTAAGAAACGTGAAACGTTTCTCTATTGTTAATTCTTTGCCTCTGGCTATAACTGGGATCAGATATTCTATCAACTTTAAACTGAAACATGTAATACCTTATATCACTCAAGTTCGAACTGTTGCTAAATCTCGCTACGAACTGTCTAACAAGGAGGATACGCGTAATTTACTTTTGTCAGAAATTATATACAAAAAATATGGAATATCTAAATAAAAAAGCTACGATATAGAGCTTCGTTTCTTGCTGATAATAACGGCCTACGGTTCGATAGCCGACAAGACCAAAACGGCACGGAGGTTCGTTCTTCGTTGATAAGTGCTGGAACATGCGACACACGTGTTCCTGCACACCTTACGCGTCGTCTCAGTCACATATTTCACGTGATATCGGAAGCGTTTCTTACCACGTCGTGTGCAGAAACCATAAATCCGTACAAGTATTTGCAAAATTTGAAGATCGAAGAACGGTGATAAAATAATGTCAGAATAATTTACGCGAAGTGAAATCACGCGTCATATTTCATATGAAATCCATTTTATTAATATCGTTCACAACGTGGAAAGGATCGGTTGTCACGCATGGTCGAATAAAATGTGCTCGAAACTCCATCGTTTCCGATGGTGGTTTTCAAACGTCAGATGAAACGAACGTTCGTAAACAATGGTTTTCGTCATCGACTAACGTGTTAAGTTATATCGATTTTATCTATCGTTTCGCGCGACGTTTCCCGTTTCACACGAGCATCCGATATTCGGACGCCTTAATTGTTAATAACACAAATTTCAGCCGCGACCGCCAACAGCTAGACCGCAAATGGCGAAACCGCCAACGATTCGACTGGTGTTCCATTGAAATAAACAACGCGGCCACGCGACGGTTCAGTTTCGTGCAACGAGTCACAGATTCCTCTACCTCGCGTACGAATTCTAGTCAACGTTACAAATAATACATTTTCTCTCTGCTTCTCGTCATTTTCGTTCCAATTGTATCTTTCTGACGTTAACGAACATTTGAAATGCGAACGAGATATGGAAAAATACATTTTGTTCGAGACCGAGCGATTCTCGGACGAATACAAAACATTCTAATACGTTTGAAATTCAATACAACGCGAATGTCTTTCCTCCAGCACCAGGAACAACGCTACAAAAGCCGTATAAATTGATATTCCAACAAATCTATGACTCATTGTATTTCATAAAATGCGCGCACACCAATCTAACTCCATAAAACGTACGTTCTGTTGTAAGCAGAGCAGCAACAGCGACCGGAATAACGCGAACTATAGCCGATTCCTAAGCGTCTATTTGTTTTCCGCATCCTTGGCAACTTTCGAGTACCGGTGCATAATACTTAGCACGATTATCGAGAATCAACGAAAGGCTGTATCGTACGTAACTACGTATACGCGTTTGTATTGCGTTTATATACCTATATCGAGGAATAATTTGGAAATCATTTCTTTCGAGTTAGCTTGAATTTTGTTATTTTAGAACATTTTTTGATAAAAAGTTTTATCGGTATACACAAGCTGAAAGTAGATCGTTGATAGTTTAAACAAAGTTTCGACATTTTTATTTCTTCGAAGATTCTTTATTTTTATTGGAAGTTCCAAATATTTGACTGTAAAAGCCAGTAGCTACATACAATGTAACACATAAGTATCTATTTTAAAATTTATTCGGATTTTTGAAAAGATTAAAATAGCAAAGACAAAAATTAGGCTTCGACATAAACGATCCACTTTGTGCCTACGAAAAAATATTTGGTTATTTCCTCGGAAAGTTATTCCACATTTTTGATCGATATCGTATACAAGTAACGTGAAAGAATATACGAATCAATTATTTCGAAACATACGAGCACTCTAACTTACAGAACTCGCGGTAAACAAGGCAAAAAAAAAATCTTTACAATTTCCATAATTATATAAAAAAAAAACAACAGTTAACGTAGACCAAGTTCTAGCCAAAAAAAAAACGGCTGTCTAGTTTTTCAAATCGTTGGAATCGTTAAAAATGCGAAAAGTTGTACACGTACGGGGCTAACGCGAAACAAAGTTCATATTCACCGAGTGATAAATTCAAAGTTAATAGAAAAATGTGTCTTTCCTCTCGATTAGGAGAATGATTTCGAATTTTTTATCGACAATATTTGTAAGCAATGCGAGACAGCGTCGTATGACCGCGTGAATGCACAAAAAAGCGAGAGAAGAATCTGCGTAATTGACGGAGACTAATTCTCACCGTGAAAATTTTCCCGGACGACGATAATTAACGCCAACGAAGTTTCAGCTTCAAAAACAGATCTGCAGCTTCTCGGATCGGTGCATTCGTTAAAAAATGCATTTATCCCCGCGACGAAGCAGAATCGTTCTCGCGATCGGTAAAATATGCATCAGCGGCGGGCAAGTTCCTTCAATTGCGACGACGAATAAGATACAACGGTCGGGGATCGGCGATAATTAACGTTCGGATTTAAATGGTTTTAAGATGAAACCTTCTTCGCGAGGACGTTCGCCTCGAAGAGACGTTTAGAAACGAAATTCTCCGAATTCGTTAGGTAAAGAGAAGCACCGATTATATAACTCGATAAAATGATACGCGAAAGAAGCGCGCGAGCGCATTCAACGTTGCGTTAACTTAGTTAACGAGCCGATGCTCGTTTACACAACGTCTCGGTGTCAAAATCGCGGCTGGATTATAATTAATAGCAACGAAATGGGCACAATAAGCGAGGCACCGTGAAAGGACCGACGAAAGCAGATTTTTTAATCAGAGCAAACAGAGCTGGTGATTCGAGCAACACAATGCCAATGTTTCGTTCGGATAAACATCGCGTCGGAGCAAGATTTTTTTCTACGACGGAACCGCCTCGTGCCGTGGACAATAAGCAAATATAAAGCTAATAAGATGCTAACGTTAGGTATTCGCGGTAGTGTTTTTTCGCGTGGTCATTTGTAACGAAAGCGCGTGCTATCTGGACTACCTGAGCTAAAGTAATCGCATTATTCTACCTGATATCGTTATTCCCGTTTAAACTAATGTATATACATCGTTATCAGCGCGTTAATATCTCTCGCGTCCACCCGTCAGCCTCTTCCGAGAATTGTTTTCGCGTTATACCCTTAGGGGGTCATTCCGACCGAGACCAATAACATTATCCTCCTAATCTGGCCATCAACAAACGCTCGTGACAAAGGAAGGCTTCGCCGAAAGCGGGTGTCGCGTATTATAGCGTATTAAGCCTACTCGTTCACGCGATCATAATAAACAAAGCTAGGACATAATTTCGTTTATGGAATATGTATAGAAAATTCGTACGATGATTCATTGATTCACATTCTATCGTCTGTGACTTTTCGTTTGACTAATATCTTATATTACGAGATACAAATTCCATCGGTAGAAATTTAATTAATTGGTAATTAACGTTTCGGTAGATAAGAAGTCTGTGACAATCGTCTTCTTCGATGTTCATTAAGATAAGGCGGATAAAACTTTTAATCGTAAATTTGTTTTCAAGAAACGACACGCACAAAAATTACTCCATTGCGCGTTAAGAAATGAAATATCACTGTACCCTTAAATAGAAATCTATGAAAATCCACGAAACAAGATATCGTAATTAGTAATTCGCTCGTGTAATCGGAACAATGAATACGTCGATTCGCCGACGGAAATTCACCGGATCGATATAGCAAAAGTTGAAACACGGAGACAAGTACAACGAAGAATCTATCCTACCTTTCTCGGTTCAGGGGCGTAGATGCCTGGCAACGGGGCGAGCAGGTGCAATCCAGGATTCGGGATGCCAGAAGCGGGGTGTCCAGGCGGGATCGGCAGAGGCACCAGCTTCAGGCCCCAGGGTAGGTACCAGGGCGCCGTGTGGTGCATGATCGCGGCACAATCGTCAACGATTCCACTGTATGGCGAGAACAACGCGCCAGGATGCGTTCGCGGAACAGAAATAAACGATTTACCACACGATCACGGGGCGTACTCCACGGCTAACGCGTTTTTCCTTCTTTACGATTTACGATTTACGATTTATAGGTCGAACAGCCTCAAGGAAACGTGTGACGAAACGATCGAGGCAAGCAACAGGATCACCTTGGCATCTTCCAACACGATTACTCGGGGATGGCCGATTTTTCGCGCGATTTTATCCTCGATCCCCTATTTCAGGATTTAATTGCTTGATCACACGCGTGACGAGCTATCGTTAGGGTGCACTGACGTCATCGTAGAACGACAAATTTCGTTCAGATAAATTCTCTCTGTTCGATCTTTCTTTTTATTTTCTTGTATTTTTAGTTTCGGACAATGGTCGGTTGATCAGTGGTTTCGTTTATTTTGTCCCTCGTCAGGTTCGATCGTCGATCACGATGAAACGGAGTAATAGACGACGTTTGGTTAATACGTACACACCGAACGTTCACTCGGTGAGCGCGCGGCAACGACTGATCACCGATCGAGCGTCGACGCTCGAGCACATGGCCGCGTCGACCCCCACCACCTCGTTCGAGCTGCTTCTAGGCCGCCAGACGCTCGCACCACACCCCCTGCCCACCCCATTTTCCACCGATACCCGCACGACCGTTTCCTACCTTTGACTTTTCCATCCTTCGCTCCCTCTATTTTTCCTTTTCCACCCCATTGTCTGTCGTCTTTCGACTCTTACGCACCCTTAGCCCTCTGGTCGAGTCACCGTTATTCATGTACTCTCGTCGTTTAGACGCTTCGCGAATATTATGCCGCTTCTTGCTACTAGCGGTGACACTAATAAAAAATACATCGAGCTTGCTTTTGTAAAAGTGTAAATAAGATTTGTCGATATCGTCGACTTGACTCGTGTAAAACGAGGTGTGTCTATCTTTGACAGTTTCACGATAAAAAACAAAGTTATCTCGGACAATTATTACCAACGTTACGCTAGTTAGAGATTACAACAAATTACTGGTGGTAATAGGTTTCCTTACGTAAGAGTAAAATGTTTGGTTGAAAAAAAAGAGAAGAGTACAATTCTACAAGTAAACTTTGTAAACGATTTATACTCCGTGATGTCATCGAAAACCTATAGTCCGTAAAACGTATATTAAAAAAGTGTAATCCTTTTCTAATTTCCATCTGCGAATTTAGGGAAGATCCCACGAATTCCAGCACGAACACCGGGTCTGGAATTATTTCGGCATTAAAATAAAGCCCACGATCGGGAATAGTCGCCACCGATTAAATTACACGGCAATTTCATCGACTCGTTGGAAAGTTGGCAGAGATTTGACCGGAATTATTTACATTCTCATTAAATATAATTACCGACCGACACAGGTGCTACCTAAAATTGGACATACACCTGGGAATATAACTGTATCTAACTTCAGCAGACGGAGCATACTCGTAGACTATCAAACGAGATCCCATATTGCCCCGATTCTCCCTTAACGAATCACATATTTATAAACGGTGGCCTTCCCCGAGACCGCCGAATTTCCGCAAACAAGCTCGGTTAAAACGCCATCAATGAAAAAGCGCGATTCCTCGAAATATTCATGCGACATACGTACAGTAACTCCGCTTCACTGCTGGTCAGTGACGAACGTTAAAAAGTATTCTCGTCGTTACAACGCCGATAAGATACGCGTACAGCAATTTCCGCTGAATTATTGCATTTTAAGCGATATCGAAGGATAATTGCGAAAGAGACGCATATATCCGGGAGGAAAAAAGAACGCGTTGTAAAGATATTGATAGGAGAATGACGGGACGATGGTCCATAACACGCTTAATTCCTTGTTTTGAATATCGTATTAGTGTTCCTCTTAAAACATCAAAAACACTTTTCTGCTTATTAAAGAACGACATTGAGAGAGATCCCAGGTTCGTAATAAAAATAAGAGAGAGTTCTCGAAGAGCGAATGAATAAAAATATGTCGTGAATCTGTCGCTGAGGCTACTTTATTATTAAACACACTTTCGTATTATTTAATATTTTATAACTGAAAACTTGTAAACCATCGTTCCCACGCCACGAAGCTACAGACGTATAGAAAAATTTGCAGGAAATACGATGTTCAAGTCGACGAAAAAAGAGTAGAAATATTCAAAGTTCTCTATTCTCTATCGGAAACTTTCCATGCAAACTTCGCGAAAGCAACAAGCAAGAAACATAACCTGAAATATAACTGTTGCAGTTCGTAAAGTTTCGGATAAACGCAGATAAATTTCGATCACGTTGCGTTAATGTCGCGTTACTTGCTTTGCTTTTAAATAGGGCGCTGTCGAAACGAGTCGTTCGACGTTATTAAAACCAAGAGAAATGACAGGCGTCGGTAAACAGCAGGTGCACCCGGTGCCGTACGTTAAGGCAAATATTGATGAACAAACGTGCATTCGCTCAGAGACGAACGGCTCGAATATTAATATTAATGCGACCGTCATTACACTTGCTGATCACGGACCCATTGCTCTCGCGGAGGTGACCAGTTGGATATATTTCACGGCGCATTCCCTGTCAAATTTGAGAATCTATGTCAAACTTGGAATAAATTCCGCTACCATGGACTCCAGACGTTGATCCACGATCATTCTCAAACGTGGTAAGTCTAATTTAACAACAAATCCATAGACTTCCAAATCCTCAAATTCAAATTCAAATTTAATTAAAGCGCCCTATGTAGCATTTTTTAATTTTAATAATCTCTCAAGAAAATCACCTCTTAGAACAGAAATTAGAGGAAAGAAGTAAATAACTTGTCGTCCGGCCTACGTATTTTCCGCCTATACTGAAAAAATAGCACCGAGCGTTTGTCGTACGTCCACCTATAACAATGATCGCTATCAATCGTTGCCCGTTCGAACCAAACGAAAAGGCGCACTCGACAAACTGCAAATCACGCTTTCGTGGAACCGCGAACGAGAAAAATCAGAATCAGGGCGGCAATGACAAATACAGGCTGCGAGGAACACGACGACACAACGAGTCTCCGTTTTGCAAGTGGAACGAGGGAAAGACCAAACACGCGCGAACATGACGTTCTTGAACAAAGAATAAACGTCAGTCCGACGAACGAATCGATTTTCATCGGCCATTTGCTTCGACCTGGCTGAAACCAGGTAACGATAACTACAGAGGTGTAGCGCGTTTGTTACGAGCGATAAATTTGTTTATGTGCGATTAATTCCTTCCTTTATAATTTCTTTAGAAGAACTTAACCTGTTAACCGAGTTTCTTCTTAATCGAAAGTTCTTATAAGCACGGAATTAAACGTTAATAAAGACAAATCAATTTTAGCTGAATTGATTTTAGCTTTTGCAAATGTATTACAGATACGATACAATTCGTTTCGAATGGAAAGCGAACAACGCGTAATAAAGTATGGTGAATCTTTAAAAAAAAAAATCTTCAAATGAAATAGTTATTTAGAATTTTGTAAAATTACCAAAATTGAGTAAAGGATTGACATTAGAAGTATAAAGCGACAGATATCACCGATTCGTAATTGTTCATAAAAATGTGTATTCCATGTATATGTCACACACTGTGTTCAAAGTTATTCGAAAGTTCTTCGTTTCGTGGAAAAATTAGATTCTCAGCGTCTCTTTCGGCTGATAGGATTTCTTCGGCTGCCCCCTGAAATGGAGGGCTTCCTCTCGACTCTCTGCTTTGTACGCGATATGTATCGCGTTCATGGGGATTGATCGTCGCACAGGGGTTACTCGTTTTTCATTCGATTCTTTCTTATCCACGTTTGCTTTTAGCGACTGTAAGTCACTCGATCTTGAATATATATGTATATATACATAGAAAATCCTGTGTATAAATTGCAATATTAGACTGAATATTTGACACTAGTTCCTCTTTCGAAGTCCTCGATTTTACTAAATAAAAGAACCAATTTCGAACAAGTCTGCGGATTGTGCAATGAGATTCACCGCGACATGTTTCACGGAAGCTAACGAGCACGTTGCGTTAATCATGTAAAGAAATTTTCGAATCAATGAACCGAGTAACGCAGTAGCGATCAGATAAACGTATATCTCTCTCGATATCGCTATAAAATACGAACACGTTAATGTTCCTTGTATCGGATTATTTTAAACGAGCGCATTTAATTTTAACGAACAACTGATTAATAAGGATGATTGCATCGCTCGAAATTACAAAAGAATACGCGACTGAAACCTGTAGCTCGAGAACAAAAGCAGTTTTTCTTTCTGTTTGAAGTCTCGCGAAGGTCGCGCTTTGACTGCTTTGACACACCGGTGAAAGGATTTTCAAAATTGCAACTGGACGCTTGGTCTACGCTGACAACCGATTATTATCTTACTCCACTATCGTAAGGTACAGGTACTCGATCGTATAACGTCATATTTTTGCATCGACGAGCTTATGTAATTCCAAGCTGGTTAAAACTAGTCAATTTCAGAGTTCTGTGATGTCTCTTAGGATTCTAGGATATTCCAGGAATTTGATCGTGCTCGCGAAGATCGTATTCGTTTAAGAACTTCCTGGAATCATCAATGTCACTGTCTTTACTTTTTATGTTCCTTCCTTTTTCATATTACGACGGTTCTTGCTTCATTCTCAGAAATCTTTTTACGCTATTTTTTCTAATCAAATCTTTTTCACGCTTTTTTGCACTTTGCATTAGCTCTTTTTATCACTGAAACGCTTTTTCTGCTATATCATCGAGCTAGAATTTCCAAGAAATGAATAATCCAATTGATACCCTTATCTTGCGAATTGAAAACTATATTAACTCTGTCATATCAATGAAATCATTTTCTAAAAATGAAAATTACCGTGTAATAAACACCATATACTATTACGTGTCCACGACGTGAAGTACCTGCTTCTCTCATGTCACAAGTAATCATCTGCTAAATTAACCCGCAACGCTGTACATGCCAAAATAAAAATTTGAAGACTCAAGCGTAATAGCATCACGCAACCACAGAGGACACGGAAATTAAAGTTACGCTCGTACAAAACTAATTCGAAGAAGCAAAAGATGCAGGAGAACACGCTAGTCGATACGAAGTGGAGCGGTGCCGGTTTATTATAAAAGAACCAAAGGATATGCAGAGAGACACGCACGCTATCAACGCACGAGATTTCCAGTCATTGACACGAGGCCTCGTCACGCGAGTTTTTGCGTAACGCGCCACGTAACGCGACATAACGTCGCTCGATACGGAACAACGCGCGCGCGAACCTTGAATTTCCTCGATCGGATCGTTCATGCATAACTAAACTGCGGATGTTTATGCTAATTTAGATTTATATTGATACAATTAAAAATACGGTTCTATCCTTTAATTCTTTAAGGGCCATATATTAATTTATCATGTCACAGATACTGCAATTTGTTTAAATTTCATATAATCCTGGAATCTAAATGAAAGAGATAGAAACGAAGAACATATCGAGGCGATCTCTGAAATTTCCTTTTTATAGCCACTAAAAAAATGAAAACTAAATGTTGCGTTAACGCAACTTTCGTATTTAATGTCTAAATATTTGATCTAAATATGTAACGAGTACATGTACCGAAACTTATAATGAAATATACTGTAGAATCAAAAGCAAAGAAAATAATTGTGTTAGGCAAGTTCGGTAACAGTACGAGATAAAGATAGCGTATAGTATGTCGTGACCTACGTTACCAAGCCCAATTTCTTGGCTAATAAGCGGAAATGAATCAAGTATAACGAAATATGAAATGTCATATATATAATTGAATCGATTTTTTCAGTGAATAACTAGCTAGTTTCGTTATTTCAGGTTTATAAAAATTGGCAAGAAAATTTTGAAATTTTTAGAATGAAACTGTTACGATTTTGTCGTGGTACCAAAGAATGTCGATCATGTATACGATTATTTTTGAAAAAATCATTTAAACTACCATATTGATTCTCGTCTAATCGTATATTCGTGTTATATATTTGTCGGGTTTGTCGGGTTGGCGCTGGTTTTAGGGGCGCGTTGCGTATCTTCATTAGGACTAGCCATCGTAGTTGTTCAAAGAGGTTTATATTTACAATGTTATATACAAGTGTTGATTTAACTGGGTGTAACAATTAAACGTGATTGTTAGACACTCTTAAAGTAAAGGCAATGTTCTTAGGTTCAAACGAATCCACGGTCAACGGGATAACTCTCTGTACAATTGGATATGTTTAGAAACTCAAAGTGACGTTAGCTGTGACGTACGGTATCTTTCTGACCGACTGACCAGACGTTGTGTGTAAAGTCTCCAAGGTGATCATAAGAATAAAAGACTGACACGATCACACTTGTCAATTGCGTATTGATCGGGGTTATCGACAAAATTCCAGGCGCCGTTACTAGGCAGACCCGCGTAGAGCCGTCATTGCTCCTGCCTCGGGGCTTGTTTGTTAATACAGCGTGTGTCCCTCGATATTGGTACTTCTACTGTTAAGTAAAACGTACGTCCCGTGACCGTGGTTACGTTCGGTGACCAGTTGTGTCACCTCGACCCCAAGCCCACTGTTATAATACTATAATGAACAGCTATAACGAACAGTTTAGACCAAAGTATTGGGTATCTTCCCAAAATTCCAAAAGAAAGGCCCGTTATCTCTACATCTCCGACATATTTATAATCTTTTTAATTTGGATCGTAACCGTTGTGATTTCTATTGTTAACGATTTCAGATTAAAAAGATAAAGGTATAAAGCATGACCGTTCGTTTACACGCGTGGACGAGGAACGATGAACTCGGGGTGAAACACATACAGCCACCGCGTATCTCGTTGCCGACAAAGAGCTATGCCCCTGGCTATTTGCTCGCGCGATATTTGTACACTCGTTCGTGGAAGATTCGCGCCGAACGCTGTTCTTTGCGAGTTCCTCCGCGTGCAACGAGACTCACGGTAGCGGATAACTCGAAATTAATGGCTCGATTCCGCCCACTAGAATTGTCCCGGTAATAAATGTGCTCTGCGTTGTATCTTTATCGGTCGCATCCCTGTACTTATTTGACGATGTTTGGAACTGCAAGACCATTGCATATTCTTTACTGGGTTACGATTCGCGACTTTTCATGTTCCTCGATGAAAGATCTCGATGAAATTAAAACGAAAAATCATAAAATCGAAGTGAGAAATCACGCGTAGTAGAGATCACGAATCCAAAATTGTTACCTCGTCGATAGTATAGGTGACACGACGATAAATCTGTTTTCAACGGAAGAGGATAGAAAGAAAAAGAAACGTTCTAAGCGAACGACGCTTTACACGATTTATTCTGCACGCTCGCGATCCTGCACATCGCCAGACTTTTACTTTCGTTGAGTAACGAGGTATAATTAAAATGTCTCGTCGAAGAATGCTCTTCCCACTTTCTAACCGGCCACCGGTGAACCATTCGCTCCGAAACAATTTGTCGATTTTCTGCCACCCATGCGTCCACCTCCGCCACCAAGCGCTCGAGCAGATTTCGCGTAAAACCTGGCAAAATCCTCCCGTTGCACGATACAACGTGCA
>NT_176515.1:907090-916799 GCF_000188095.3 Bombus impatiens
AACGTGCAACCTACGCGGTGGCTAAAAATACCTGACGAAGAAGCGATCCACAGTAACGGAGAGATTAAAGCAATGGGAAGAGAAGTAGAGGAGATTAACCCCTTAAAGAGAAAGATTTTTGCACGTCGTTGCTTAGATAACAAGAGCGATATTTTGTAATATAAGAAAACGGAATATTGGGTCATTGAAAGATCAGTACCTTTGAATATACGTGACATTTTTGAAAATTCAACAAAATACAACTGAAAAACATTCCCTAAAAAATGGATTTGAAATTGAAAATTTAAAAAGCTAGAAATCAATAACAAAATACGTATCTGTCCGACGATCCCTAATAGCGAACTACGGGTAACTAGATCGGAAATAACGGTACAACGACAGTAACAAACAACTGATCAAAAAAGACGATCGAAGGGATCAGCTAGCTCTCTGGTTGATTGTTTGAAAGGGAGCCGATTCTGCGAAACCACCTGTCGGCGATTTGTCATTCGGCGTACATAGTTGAACGGATAATTTATCGCGATTACTAAGAAAGTGGTAAGTATAATTGGTGCTATAATCTGTAATCGTGGAACCGATCCAGGATGAATACTCCACCAGGAATCTCTTTCGCGGCACACGCAAAGTCGACGATAATGCGGCAGGCAACGTTTCACTTCGTGCCATTTCGACCGACTTACGTAAGATTAAAGATTACGTCTGTCTCTCTTTCTCTCTCGGTCGTTCTTTTCTTTATCCTTTTACAGCCTCGTAAACACGATCGATCAGTCTTTATCATAGAGGAACTACGCGCAGTGATAAATAATTGGAGAATCGTGCTATCGTGTGATATTTGGTACGTCGAAAGATGGTGATCGTTGAATATGAGTCATAATGTAAATGATAAAAACGTTTCGCCTTTAGCCCAACGTCGATACATAAAAAGTGAATTGTGCACCGATGCCCGCACCCAAGAATAATTTTCACCGTGCCTCGGTTGCGCAACGCAAAGTTTCGCGATCCATTATCGACTGCATTCGCTGGTCATCCTTCGGTTTCTCACGAACTCTCAACTTTCCTATCGATATACCGAACGGTGCTCGAAACTTTTTGAGCATCACCCCCATCAAACTAAAAACATTCCGATATATAACCAGGAGGCAGAAGTGTTATTTCAAAAACCGATAAATTGTCCGACTGTACATGACGTACAGCGTACGTTAAATTCACTTTATGAGCATTACGTAAGCGAAATTTCGCGTACGCTTTCCCTACATCGTAAAGTCCCGAGAAGGAAAGTTGCGAAAGCGAAGGTTGAGATCTCGAGGCTTCGCGGCCTCCTGTTTGGCAGTGGCTCCGAAGAAGCTCGGTGTGGTGCAAAAGGAACGCATGAATGAGCAGATCTTACAATGTAGTCCAACGGTCCATTCATATGGTTCGTAATTGGCATAAGTTATTACGCGCAAACACTCGCTCAGTTGGATTTAGATTCAAAACTAATTATACTAAAACGATAATTAATCCTATCATTGGCAAAGAGACTGACAAATCTTGCACTGTTGCCTCTGACGTTGATCTCTTTCATCGAAGCGTATCGCGAGAATTCAATTACCAGTGGTAACGCTCTAAAATTATCTACGATATAGTTAATGACGCGGCAAACGTGATATGCAAATGACGGATGCGAGTTCATTAGAGGGAGAGGGGGGATTCTTCGCGTTCGAACATCATCTAATTGCAACACAAAATTAAAGAGAATCAACGAGCACTAACGAGCTGGGAGGAACTTTCACCCTTAAGCCTCTTCTATGCATACGAAAGCGTGTTTCGAATATACCAGCTCTATTTTGACGTTCTTCGAGAACGATAGTGCGAGAATGTGCCATACGATGAACGAACGAGTGATTTTAATCACGAATGATGGAAAATTAAGCAAATATCAGAACCGGAGTATTCGTTACGAGCAAAGAGCGAAGATCCGTATCCTTGCAGAACTGAACATTTCGGTGATTCTAAATCTGTTCCACGGCGGTGATTCTCGCATGGCTGTGTAGATACATGAAAAATGACCGTTATTGTATCAAAATAGATAGTACAATTTAGCATCGCAACGTGCAAGGAGCGTTAGATAGGACATTTTAACAAAAGAGACAGAGCATAAAGGTAACCAATTGCTGCGCGGAAACCTTGATTCTGGCGAAAATCTATTTTTCATCGAATGGTGTTCGAATGGTAATGGAAAATTGATACGGTCGAAAATGAATAATGAAACGGTGGTTGATGGGTTTAATGTATTTGGAAAGTAATCCTGACACGTCGGCTGCCACGTTTCTCGATGAACGATGACCGTGCCGCACCGAAAGACACGAAGCCGAGTGTGTTTCATTCCGATCTCGGGATCGGCTGGATGAAGAGAAACCGCGTATAATATTCGCATGGCGGAAAGATGGGCATGGCAATTAGGGTAAAATGCCAAAAACGTTGAAAGACGTCGCGTTCGTCGTCAGATACCTCGTTGAATTATATCGGTGGCGTTTTCTTGCATCCCGTGAAACGTCAAAATACCTGATTAGACGAAGTCGATTATAAATCAGCCAGCCGATCGTTTATATCTTTCCCGCGGGTGTAATTCTGCTAAATATATAATTGCAGCCGGGCCGAGATTTTCGTGGAAGTACGCAAGACCAGGTTCTAATTGCAGGGAGAAGAGAACGACTGCTCGAGTGTCTCGGGACGAATCGGAGGAAATTGCTTGTTAACTCAGTTTATTCGAGTATTAGTCCCCTTCTGTTTCCTCGTTTCTCTTCTTTCTGTCATTTCTCTCAGCTATCGTTATGAAATTATGTGTCTGTGCTTTTACTTTCCTCCCTTTCGTATCTAATAATAATACGTACAGTCAGTGACAAGTCTACTTATGTTCATCCCTTGAATTTTATCCGTGAGTATTTTTATCGACTTACAGGTATATATTATTATATACATTTTTATATTGTATACCGTATACATATGCAGTCCGTCGATAAAGTCTTCGTGCGCTTTATTTTTAATAAAGCGAAAGTCTACGATTTTACCACAAGGTAAATATGGAATTTTTTAACCGACTGCACGTAAAATTGATTAAATTACATCGATGAAACTATCGATCATTTACTAAAATACCAATGCAGTTTCACTCGACTATCGAAAAAACGTCACCGATGTATGATAAATACGTATGTATACATATTGCAAATAACGAGGAAACAAATAAAATGTAAAACACAGAGATGGAACACTCAACGAATGTACGATCGCATCGAAATACGCTAGATACGTGCATACATATACGGAAATATTTCTACGATTTGAGAAACTTAAAGGACGATCGCTCGAACGTTCCGCGATTGAGAAAATTTCCGAAGATGAAAGAGAGAAAGAAACAGAGATGGGGTAACTCATCTCTTTGATGTGTCACCGCACCGCGCGCCGTTTCGTTTTCCCGGAGGCTTTGCTTACACGACACGGTGCTTGTTCGACGCCGTGTATCTCCACCGAGTTTTCACGTAAAAATAACGCGACTGCAACCAGATGCTGTCTGTATCATGACCTACCTTCATTCGAACTTCTACTCTGTTCTCCCTTTCGTCGAAGCGTTTCGCGTTTCTACGATCGTCGACCGTAGAAATTATGCGCCTGCCAGACAGTTCTACCCATTTATTTTTTCCCTCTAGCATCGTGACTGTTCCTTTTACAATAAATTCTACGATATAAGACCGATAATGTCGTCAGATTTTTAAGCCAACTTTCGATACTTATCGATCATATCGTTTGCACATCTGACAGAATTCCCAAATATCTTTCGTGCTCCTTTAAACGCAATATTTTTGTGCCTCTTGATTATTTAGATCGAATCGAACGAACCAAAATCAAATTCAAGGTCCAATGTCGCTGACATCGATCGTTCGCGTTTTTAATTAAAAATCCACTACTACCAAAGAGACCGCACCGACTTCGCATATAATAATAACGTTTCGCGTCCATCCCCGTCAGCGTGAAAATTGAACAGACAAAAAATGGGGGGCAAAGGGTGAAAGAGGCGGAAAGCTGTCTACTGTAAAAATAACAACGCGTCCTTAAAGCAGATGCAACAATGTGCATATACGGAACAAGCCACGACCTACTCTAAATCGACCATATAGCAAGATAAATATTATCGAACGATGTCTC
Organism: Bombus impatiens; assembly: GCF_000188095.3. NCBI lineage: Eukaryota > Metazoa > Arthropoda > Insecta > Hymenoptera > Apidae > Bombus > Bombus impatiens. The sequence continues at coordinate 911,276 of NT_176515.1, forward strand.
GTTTCGGCTGCAACAATATTATCCCATTTATTTCGACCCACCCTCTGCTTGTTTCGATTTCAAATACACAGTCTCGCTGAGAAGAATTCATTGTCCTCCTCTTCGTGTCTCGCTTATAATTTTGTATTGCCATCGTTACTGTACTTTTATAATAGCGAACGCTATTTAAAACAATTTTTCAATAAACTAAAGATATATATACAAATAGCGTGGGAAGACTTAGCGACGATGGCGATGAATTCACCTATCTAGAATTTGCGTATCTCCAGCTATAATAAAAAATGTTAAATTACGATTTTAATATTTCCTGTTATAAAAATATCACGGAGATTTAGGGAATTACCTGTAGAAGTTATATTTCATGTAATTTTTCAATAGCATAAGAGAGCTTAGCGGTTATGGTCAGGAATGTTAAAAATACGCAGATATAGAATTTTAAGCTTTGAAATTTCAAAGTGCAACGGAAAATTAGGAAATACAATTTTTATATTTTATCTTGCAGAAACATTACCGAGGCATTGTTCGTAGAGAAGTAATATAATCCGATATAATTCGACATGGTTGAAAAAATTCTGTTGGAACTTGCAGGGTTCCTGGACATCGAAAGAGGATTTTTAATAATTTCACAAAATTTTCGGACGATGTTGACATAAGTGACATAGATGCCATAGAGATGATTCCACTGGAAAATTTCTTCCAGAATGGAAGAAAAAAGAAAGAGAAAGAAAATAAAACGGTCAAATTTCCACTTAAAACGAATGCTAAATTTAACAAGAATAAAATCAATTTTCCCGGTCTCGTAAGAGGCGATCTAAAATTTCAAAGGGGAAAAATGAGTGAACGCGACCGAATTTCCTCACAGAATTCATAAACACATCACACGTGATCAAACGCATCATCGCTCGAATGCGGAAGACCATTCGCAGCCGTAACAACGACTTGGAAGAGAGCGTGTGCAGACAGACTGCGGTTGGAAATTCAATGTTCTGCATTGCAGTAAAGGGACACAACACCACCGACACCGAGAATGCCTTACAACGCACAAGCTTAGTCCCCCTTTAGCTTGCCACAACGTATTTCAGTCCGCGTGCAACCGTCCACCATTTTTCATCGTTCGTAGTCGCGCCAGTTAGATTTCGTGAAAGCCCGCAACGGCGCATAATGATAGCCTTCTGGTGACAACGACGAATTTCCAAGTAAAAAATCGGATTTCTTGCGCCATTCGAACCTCTCCGATAGAAGAAAACTATTACGTACGTCCTTCGTAACTTTTTGATCCGAATGAAAAATAAAAGCAAAGCGAGAGAACGAGATCGATAAAAATAGCTGAAACGAATTTCATTCATTGGAGTCTCTGTCCTCTATTTATTGTGTTGGAAAGCTGCAAAACATCTGTACATTAAGTATAATTACATACACGTTTAAGAGATTTACGTGAAAAGTGACACGACTTAACAGAATTGATCATCCAACAGTTGCGCGTTACGATAGCAAGCTACCGTGTATCTTAGACAGCGTACGCGCTAATGACTGATTAATATTCCTCCATCTAGCTGACGATTTAAACTTAGATCTCTACCGTGATCCAAAATTGACAGAGAAATATTCACGAATATCGAATTGACGATACCAAGAAGTGATTTTTTTGCGAGAATTTATCCCTTAATACTGTATATTTTACTTCAACCCTTAATAATCACAAGAGTACGATAGATCCAGCAATACAACCGCAAGCAATTTTCTAAATTTCAATCAGGCTGTAGTCTGATACCCGACGGCTGGCGGAGACGCCATCGAGACCTTTTTCCAGCCCACCCAACCGAGAGCTCCTATTATCAGGCACGCACTCGAACTTCTATCTCGCTCCCCTCTCTTTCTCTCTGTTCGTCTCGCCACCAAGCTCTCGCTACTCTCTACTATTCGAGGTATCGAGCCGCGATCATTGACCGTGCCGAGTTATCCACCGCACCGGAATCCGCTTAGCCCGCTTTTCTCGCTTCTCTCCTATCCGGCGCGCACACGCTCTCTCAACACACACTCTTCACCGCAGCGTTTTGTTTTCTCTCGCTCTGCTCCTATCTCTATCCCCTATTTTCGTGGCTGCCGCCTGGTTCTGTGTGTTCCATTCGGCAAAAGCAAGCGGCGCGGAGCATTGCAATTGGCAAGGGAGACAAATGTGGCGGGGCAGAAATTGGCCGTGGCATGTTAGGAGCTGGACAGCCAGGCCAAGCAGACAGAGGGAGGATGGTTCGGATCGTGAGCCGAGTATGTCCGTGCCAGCCCCGAGTTATTCGCATAACCGTCTCCTCCAACCTCCGACGAGCCATCAGCCCGTTTCTTCCGAGGTTTCTCCTTTCGCGCGATCACGACCACGCGTGCAAAAACACTCTTTCGATCCGCCTCACGAAATGAATAGGCGGAGGATTGGCCATATTCGCGAAATCAGGACGAGGAATTACTCGGTCAGGATTAATGATATTTCGTCGATCCTGCGGCATGCTACCGGCTTTCATGGAAACTATATGATACATTCGCAACAGTATGTAGACCAATTGGGGGAAGTTTCAACGTTCCATCTCAGAGACACGTTAAATCGTGCAGGTGTAATGTAAGAGAACTAGGGGAAAGGAGGGTAGGGAAGGAGAAGAAAGAGAAAGTTCGTTGCATCAAAAGTGATGCAGTCGTCGGTAGATTAATTTTCTTGTCTTAGTGAACCTATACTTTACTTAATCACATTAGTAGAAGCAACATCAGGAAATGTAACGTATAAAAGAAATAGTCGAGTCAAAACGATCCACTCTACCGTTGGAGGCTAAACGATTAAGTAAAAACCTATTAAGAGATATATTTGCTGTGATAAGAAATCATAAAACGACGATGGATGGAGAAATTGCGGATAGAATTTATAATTTTCCTTAATTGCCGCTTATTTTATGAATTACCTACATAGAAACCACCCATATGGATAAAGAGTCAAGTTTCTACATTTAGAAGACGAATATTGACTTTCGACTGTTTCGGGCAGGAATTCGCTTCTAATTGAATCCACCGGATGACAGTTTGAATTTATTTTAGCAACGAGAACAGCATGTAATGTTTGGTGAGGAAACACGTATCAGTCGCTTCGGCCGAATTTCAAACTTCTGAATCAACAGTCAAATTCACTTCTTCGCCTCGGCTTTTCCATCAGACCCGGAGTTTCCTCCAGAAACTTGATGACAGTACTTGATGATATTCGCTACGGTAACGCGATTTACTGCGCGAACGTCGAAAAGCCTGAGCAGCAAAAAATACAAAAATATGCAGCACGTCTGTGTTAAAGTACAAGATAAATGAGAGCAAGGTAAAGAATACACGAAGCTGTCGCCAGGAATTCGAACTCGATAGAAATTTTTATTAGGCACTTAGATATTCGTCCCTTTTCCAAGTTCTGGAATAAATATCGTTGTAATTGTTTAGAACTTCACCTGATATTTATAAACGAGGATGTACCTTTGATTTAAAAATCCCTTATAATTTCCGATTTATTTTATTTCTGAAAGCTCTAAGTTTGTAACGTATCGTTTAACCACTAACAATGATGGAAAATGACTTGGAAAAGCTGACGCGGATGCCTGTGTTCATAGATGTAGTTAGATCAGTCGGTGTCACCGCTAAACGTTTTATTTTACGACCCCGCTATATCGCTTCCAGTGACCATACCTGTCGTAAATGGTTCGAAAACGATTTCCTGCGTTCGAATCTAATGAGGCCTTCGAGTAGATTCAATGAACTTTCCGTGCTTTACTATAGGTATACATAGTCTGGTACAATCGCGCTGTTTCTACTAGTTGTGAAAAAAATTGCCAAAAAAAACTGCACGATGACCAACGAATCGAGAAATTTATGAAACAGAGAATCGATCGGTTTGCCCTCTGAAGAATTCGCTTTGTGGAATCGGCACATTGCGGCGACACAGAGCTGTCGTAACGCAATGCCGGTATGAAAACATTTTCGAAGATGAAAAGGCTATGAATAATAGGATGATGTCATTCACAACGGCCCTTAGAAACACGTCGTCGCTAACAAACTCATCCACAGTTCCACATCTGCATCACCAAAATATCCTCGAAGCCTGTTCGCTGTCACTATGACATTGTCTCTGAACGAACCGATATCCGTCGCGGTGATAAACGTGAAACTACGATGGAAACGATGGAGCAGCGCTGACTCGTCATACAGAATTTACCGGCATGAAAAATGAACGTAGCAAAGCGAAGATGGTATTCACCGATGGTTACCAACATGCCGGAAACTAGGACGACCTCGGTAATTCAATACGCATCCGCCGTGTTGCTGGAACTCGACTCCGGGAACTTTCTTACCCCGTAACCGACGATACACCAGGGATTTCAGTGGTAAAGCGCGCCGACAACGTTTGGATCCTGGTTCAATCGGATCGACATCAAGATGCGACACTTTGCGGGATTATGAAAAGCGTCGCAAATGTCGAAACGCTGTTCCAACGGAGTTCTTTCGCCTTCCTGGCGTCCCGATGGACGTTCAGTTTGATAAACGAGTCGATTAGTTTCCGGAAGCACCAAAAGTTTGAAAACTTTAAAAGAACGTTTGAAATACAATAGAATCTGCATTATCGGAACAGCGATTAACGAATCGAACGAGAACGGAGAGCTTTATCGCGTCGCTCGCTTCTATAATCCATTGAACGTCGGATGAACCAACCTATAGGAATACCAACGAAGTACAAACTCGTACAATATCGACGAAATCGATATAGGAACATCAAATAGGAGGAGATCAGTAAGGTTTCCAAACGGAAGCGTAATTTTAATCAACGGGGTGGGCGATATTCAAGTTTCGTACTCGTGATATCTCAACAAGCGTTACGTGACCGCATTGATTAACAGAATCGCCAAACACTTGCGTAACTAACCATAAGCAAATCTCGATCGAAAATTTGAAACTTCCACGAACTTCGTCTAAACTGTCCCGCCCCTTATACACATTTTTCTTCTCTCGTATACAAATTCGCCAATACCGAATCGAAAACTAATCCGTTTAATTGCACGTAATTAGCGGCAGTTCCCATTAAACGGAGAAACACATTGGATCCAGTCGCGATACAGATTCTCGAACGCGAACAAAATAGAGAGGGCTGGGTCGGACCTACGATGGTGGGAGGAAGAAGACAGTGGGCAGACGTTATATTTAGCGCGAGCACGTGGCCGGGCATATCTCTCTGCAGCGAAGAAAAGCTTATGGCCGTGTATGTGTGGGTACCTGTTGCCCCTGGGGACGCCCAGGCGCCTCCGCCTCCTTCACCTTCCGCCACCTCCGCCGCCGCCTCCCCCGAAATCAGCAGAAATCCAAGCCGCGGGACGTGGACCCTCGAGCGACTGTGCTTTGGCCCATCGCCAAATCTCGTGCCCGGTTTTCACGGGAAGCTTGGCCGAGGCGAGAGAGCACCGCCACTCTTTTTCTATCTTCCCCCCCCCCCCCCCCCCCCCCTCCTCCTCCTCTCCCC
>NT_176515.1:917628-929057 GCF_000188095.3 Bombus impatiens
CGCCACTCTTTTTCTATCTTCCCCCCCCCGTTCTTTCCTTCTTTCTCTACTTGCTCGTTACCAGCCGTGCCAGGTGTACATGCGCTAGTTTACCCCCAGGGAGCCGCGTTTCCCGAGATGAAAGCGTTGGATAAAAATGTCGCGAATGGAAGTGAACGCGGTTTGGCTGAAGCGAATCGGAGAGGATGATCGATTTCTCATATCTCGGGGAGATGTTGTACTAAGATCTGAATTAACTCTTTGCAGTCTTTGGTCGAGTTGAATCTCATATCGTATCTTGTTACGTTCTTTTCTTCTGTTATAACGTGTCATTAAAGTTAGAAAATCAACGGAAATGTACTTAGATATCGTGCTTTCGACCTGTATTTTTCAAATATTATAGATATTGATACAGCGGAAATAAATCACGCACGAGCTTTCGAATGCTTACTAAAAAGTTAAAAACGAATCGACGCGTAAGCTTCGAAAGATTATACGTACGGAACAAGATCGTGAGACGTAGTTCCATGGACGATTAAGATGTTAGTAAGCATGTTTGCATAATGATATTTCAAAGAGAAGAATAGCACGATCGAAGAAGGTTAACGTCATGGATGATGGATTCGAGACCTAAAGTGACGATAAAAGGTGATGGGATAAGGGTGATTCTTGGTAGATCATGATCGAGGGTCTGTCGTGTAATATCAAAGATCGAACGCCGTGGGCGTTTAATCGTTGTAGGATCGCGATTCGGTAAAATGTTACTTAGCACGCTTCAAGGGGACCGTTGTACGCTACATTGTACGCTGGTTCGGTCACGTTCCAAGGCATCGAGTGACTTTTAGATGTTACCGAGATCAAAAGTGATAGAATCACCGGCATACATCGATTCTCACAATCGGTGTTATTCGAGTCTATCGGAACGAATCATAAAAAACCTTTGCGCAAGTAATTTTAACCTTTGAATGCTAGCAACCAAATTTGAATTCGATTCAATGTGAAACCGTCGTATGTTAAATTACACTGGATCTTCGGTACGATTACTCAAGTCGAAAGAGAAAGCCAGGCATTTTTCCTTCGATTTCCTAATAGAAAGAAGTCAATGCGTAAACCGAGCGTTTGAAATAGCGTGGCAAAAAACTCACAACAAAAATAAAAACAAACGAGAATCGGAGCAATAGGGGGAGAAGGCAACGCAAATGGCACGATGCACGAGCGATGCCAATGATCGATGGCTTGGGAAGTTTCTGGTTCAAGGCCAACCTGGTCCTGCCGCTATCGAGAATAAAAAAAAGGAAAAGAGAACGCAGGTGACCGCGACTGAGAGTTGCGCAAGTATGTGATGCAAAGATCATTACGCCGGAGTGATGTTACGTTACGCGCGTCTCGGGATGACCACCAGCTGATTAATTAAGTGAAAGTAATCTCGATGTTACGCGAGCAAAAGGAAAACGAACGAACCGAGCCAACCAACGCGAGCGGTTAAGAGTATCCGATAACAACGTACAGGCTTTTACATTGATCGGAATGACTTGGATCTTACGGCATTCGTGACATTAAAAGATTCACTTGCACGGAGACGATTACTCACCGATGATTCGATGAACGAGACGGTTGGAAGTTTCAAAGTATAAAAATTAATTAAAAGGAACCTGAAAAATTTGAACAATTGGAAATAGGAAAGGAATTTGAAAGTTTGGAGATATAAAAATGTCGGTATTTGTAAAAACGAAAATGAGATATCCGAGTATTTAAGAATTTAAACATTCAGAAATTGGAAAATATGCATATTTGAAAATTCGTTGATGAAAAATTTATATATTTAAATATTTCATAGAGTTTGAGTATTTGAAAATTCGGAAATTTAAAAATTAAAAGATTTAGGGCCATAACATTGCTTCAGAGTTTTGACCTAATAGCATTTTGTGGATGCCCGAGAGCGAAATAAATGTAATACAATCGCAACTTCTAGTGGGATTTTCATCCTCCTTCGGTAACTATATCGTTATCGATAATCGTCACAGAAATGGCCAGCCGATGAACTGGATAGGATTATCATATGTCAGTTTCTTGTCTGAATTACCGGGTCGTGGAACGTTCACTTGCAAGCGACTACTCTTACCGGTTTACGAGTGCACAGTTTCTACGACCAGATAGAGAAACCACGTGTGTATAGCTCGCAAGGGGCCTTAAACGACCTATCGTTCGCTCAAACGTCACTACGATGCGCTTGATGCTCGCAGCAACAGCAATTCGTTCATCCTTCAGCCACCCGGTGAATTATTTCGATCTGCAGAATGAAACTCATCGAACTCTCCGACAATTTTATACATCTCCCGACGAACATCGAACAAACGCTTTTATTTCTATACAACTCCGTATGCAAACATCTTATTTATTATATTTTCTATTCGTGTCGTTTTTTACCAATTTATTGTTTTATTGGAAGAGGTCGCAGCTTTCTTTATTTACGGATTTCTACCAAATAATGAAACGTTCGAACAAATACTGCCCTTGGGTGAATACAAAAGAGAATTAAGGGGATACATCAAAAATTCGTTATCTCGTCGAATCTCACAACATCGAAGTAACAGAAGAAGAATAAGTATTCCACCAGGGCCATCAGAAATATTCGTTTATTTTCGAAATCTTATTCGAATTAGAAGTCGATCCGGAATAACTAAGTCTCTAAAGTTTAACAAAATTCCTCGCATTCAGCTCCCTATTCTCCTTTTCTCGTGCGATTCGTTCAACTTCTCTCCTTGAACGACATTTTTGTTTCAAAATCTCAAAGCTTACAAGCGTGTGAGAGAAACTATTGTTTGTTCGCGTATTAAACGTTTATGCAACAATAACAACGGATATGACTGGAAGCGGAGAAGGAGGCAAGGAAAAAGATCTCGTTCGAAAACCGTTCGATGAAAAGGCATAGATCGCTACCCGACCATGGTTAAGAAGCCGCAAACGCGTTTGCCTCTGAAATTTGCTCCCCGTGAAAAGGCAACGAGCCACGAGTTACGCGACAAAAGCAGAACAACAATCCACGAACGAAATAATGACGTTGACTAACACGAAACAATCTATGTATACGAAGGAGAAGGGCACAATATGTGGCAATTATTTTTGTCGCCGTTCGGGGCTTCGTATCAAGACATCGGGGCAGAATTAATCGCAGCCAGCAGCGAAATGATTCTGCTCTGCGGGCGACGATGTTTTAATAGCCAGCATGGCAGACACCTTTTATCTTTTGAGAAATCACACGGATTACAACGACGAATTCTCGAGGGATGTAAGAATGAACAACGCGATATCTCATTTGCTTAATCGTAGAATGCAAAACAAACCGAGGCTAGACGTTCACGATATATTGCGATACGATCTATCGATGCCGATTGTCAAGTTTAAAGAGAACGCAACATCGAAATTTATTTCTTAATTTACAACGGTACATTTCTGTTTCTAGGTTTTCAAATTACCTAAATGGAATTGTTAGAGTCGCATGCATCGTTATCGAGACCGTTTATGACAAATTACAATATCTTTCGATATCTATTCGATTGTCAAGTTCGATGAAAATATCGGAAAACATCCAAGTTCACTCTACAACTTATAACGGCGGACTTTTCTTCCTAATGTTTGAAATGGAGCAAATCAAATCGGCAGAATCTCATCAAGGTTGAGAGCTTGAAATAGTCGACACAAATGGAAGAGTTTCGAATTAACGTGCACGAATCGCGAGTTGGTCGAAAAGTAGTCGAAAGTTGACGACAGACGCAGGCCGCTTTCCAAACAATTAGAAAAAGTTAAGCAGCACGCGAACTGTTTAGCTTAGCTCGGATAATAATCCTTACGTGTACCAGAAGAGCCAACTAATTTATAGCGTACCTCGACCAGTTTTCTCGACGCGACGTGCTACAAATTCGGCCCCGTTGCCACGTATTTAACGACTTACGAGCGAACTTTGGTCTTGCCTTGAAAACTCCGCTCCTCGAGATTCTTCCAATTCGCCAAGAAGGAAAGTTGCGGAAAAAGAGATGGTATATCATACTGACTTTGGAATGAAATCAGAGATTTTTACAAATCTTTTTTATTCGCCGTACAACGGGACAATTATTACCGCGTCACGCATTAAATCTTAACAATTTTCATTGTCAACTTTATAATTCCAGTTCGTATGTGAAATAATTCCTGTGAATATGGAGAAACTTATCACTCGATTAAATAAATAACTTAAATTCGTCGAATTCTAACTGTACAAGGAACGAAATGTTTGATTACACCAATTGAATAACTTTGGCAAGAGAAAAACATTTTTTCAAAATTTCCCAACAATCCCATTAAAAACAAACAGGTCTTTAAGGCCTTTTCTGAACTGGAACACCTGTCCAATGAAACAGAAACAAAGCGGTAGGAACGGCAATAGACAAACGAGTAGAATTTTTCCCGGTTTTCCTCCCGACTGACCATTTTTTTTTCTCCCTTCCTCGCTCCTATTTCGACGTTAGAGCTGGTCAGCCTTGCCCGAGGTGCGTCAGAGGTGAAAGTGGCCCGAGCAAGTCGCGGTCCAGCGATTTCTGTGGATTTTTTTATTCCCCTTTGCGGCCTGGTCAGCGTGAGATACGAGAACCAACTACCGCGAAAACCAGATCAAAAGTTTCTTTTTTACCTCTCCGCCCTCGTATTCGTTTGCATAATGCAACCGTGTACGTTTCACGGCGGACACATTCCTACGATTTTTTCCAACGAATCGTCTGCATTTTCGGCTTTAATTTATTACGCACTCGTAATTTGAAAAGTTAACCGCAGGAACAAAGGGTATCGGAATCGAAAATAGGAGGAAGTAATCCTAACTTCGTTAAACGAGACTCGATATTTGGTCGCAGCCCGGTGAAACACGCGATGGAACGCGACACGAAACTCCCTCCGTTCGATCCGCGAAACTTTCCATCGACTTCCGCTCTGTCGGAAACCGCGTTACGATATTTTACATCTACGTCTCTCCTATCTTTCTCGGATTAAACGCAAAATTCGCATTGAGTTAAGGCTCCATTTATACTTAACTCTAAAACGCGAACGTCATTCGATATTCCTCAAAATAAGATAAACGTTCGTAGAATTTCCAAGCTTTGACCTAATTTTTATTTTTATAGTACGACTATTCGATTAATAGAGCATAAAGCTTGTACCAAAGAGATCACATTGGCAGATACGTAAAAAGATAAATAATAATCCAGAAATTAACTCCGATCTTATACCCTCCTCGTATACACACGCGCGCACTCGCCTCGAGTTACACCAAATTAAATTACATCGAAAAGTCTACGCAAACGCGGCAACAACATCGATACGATAGATCAGAACTCGCATTACGTACGACAGATTATAAATGTCGCGTGTGCACTGATTTTCAATTTCCAGACTCGTTTCGAAATGCCGATAGAGAGGTCTGGACATATTTTATCAGCACTTTTGCACGAGTCTCCCCCTGTTGCCGAGAAAATCAGCGTTGCGAGCCGAAACGCCGAGTTAACAGCCGATCGTTCGCCGGACATTATCGCGAAGGGAAATCGCGACAGGGACGAGCATTCTGCGTGCACCAGCCGATAAGACCGGATTTATTGTGTCGACGAGCGACTCGACGAACGATTCTCGGCGTCGAAACAACGCGTTTAATACCGAGCGATACGTGGCCAGCGTGAATGCGACGATAATTAACAGGCATCTCTGGACGCTTTATTCGTCGACGACGAACGTGGAACACATACGAGACTGTACGCCGCCATTGTACCCGTCGACGTAATTAAAACTCGGACGACGTCGAATGGAAACGTTCGAGTGCCTCTAAATACGGTAATTCCATCGCTAAATGCGGACTTCTTTCGGTCGGTACTCGTGAAACCAGCGGAGAAAACATAATGGCACAGTCGACGGGAAGATGAAAGGTTTCGAGTCGAATCGACACGAAACTCGATGGCTAGTATCGTGAAATAGGATAGCGACGACGACTCCTGGGTTAAAAGAGTTTGTTACCGGTGGTTGTTCGTGTTGTCGAAGTTCCATCTATGCTAATAACACTTGCACGGTGAAAGCTGATGTCGTAGAGGGTGAACGTCGGATTCCCAACGTGTGGTTCTGAGAAATTTTAAATCTGGGCATTCTTGAATTATTGATAAGACAGCCGTGATATCTGAACTGGTAAAGCTGGAATCTTGAATATCGATTTAAAAAATTTTAATACTGGCGAATCAAATAAATACGTTCCTATAGAAATAATACAACGAAATATATTACGTAAATAGGATAAAACGTAGCATTCTATTTTATAAATTCAATTTATATAGTAATATAATATTTAATTTATATAAAACTGTACCGAATGCGCATGATACACAAAGATATATAAAATAATGAAATTGAAGTATTCGTTACAATATCAACTGTGTGTGTATAGGATCGAAATATGAATTTGCATAAACATCTTCATTCTAGTAATAGCATACGCCAACACGTAATCCAATTCCGTGAAGGAAATGAAAGTTCTCTTTGATAGCGAATTTACATTCTTCAACGACGTCTCGAAGATTTTAAAGCGATCAAAGGCGACTATCTGATAAACCGATGGAGCCGTGACTCTCGATACCTTACAGCTTTTGCATGGCTACGTATAAATCGGGCCGAATCCGGTTCTCAGTCGGAAGTGTTTCGCGTCCCCTGGCGAACGGAGCTTCGAGGGTCTCGTAAACTTGCAAAACCCATGCATGCACCGCCCGTCGTCTCCTAGTAGCGTAGAATGCTCGTCGTACAGAAATAGTTGGCCGAAACAAAGCGAACAAGAGGAATCATCGTGTGGCTTGCGTGTTCTTTGACGCTGTGTCTTCGGCCATTCGTACGTCTAGCTTAAGCTGGTTCATGAGGATAACATACGTGGCGACAGGAAGCGTCTCCGAAGCGTCTCCGAAGAGGAAGCGTCTCCGCTTCATTTTGATTCACTGGTCAACCTGGACGTACACTACCACTCAAAAGCAGCCAGACCCTTACTTAATTTTCATGAAATATATCTCAATTATAAAATTACAGACGCAGATTCCAAACTTTATAATATGGTCTGTCCTATTTCATTGAAAAAACCGAGAGGCAGTCGGTGAAACGTAACGAATTGCATAACATTTTATTTTATATAAAATGTAACTTATATTTACCTTTCGATTTTTTCTGCATAATTTTTTTTTTTTTTTTTTAATAAATACAACTCAATTATAGAATTTTACAATTCGAAATTATTTAAATACACCGTATAGATAATAAATATTTTGACTTCTCGTTACGTAAGTCAATCTTCATTCTACTTAATGCTCGGTTGCGTAAGCTTAAATACGAACTCAAGAAATTAACGATACCGTACGAAACGTCGAACGATTATAATCTGACTCTTTTACTAAGTATAGATGTATGTACTAATTTAAGATACATAGAAACTCGAGCATTCCTACCTTTTACATTCAAAAATGCAAATTTCTTCCTCTTTAAATAAGCAATCGCAAACTTTTGAACGGTAATATAGTCTCAACAGCAGCGATCTAAAATATCGACCGCTTACGTAAAATCGTGCTACACGTGCTACAAAATTCACACTGAAATATTCGCATTCAGACGTGTTCAAAGTCAAACATTCAAATCCAAGCATCTCGATCAAATTTCAAGTTCAAATACCGATATCGAAGATTTCGATTCAAATGTTCAAATCCAAGTGTTCAAGTTCAAACGTTTAAATACAAATGTACGAATTTAAATTTGCGTTAAACGCATCCGTTATCAAACGACACGTGACAGACACGCGATCAGGTAAGCAGAAACAAAATGCGAGACTGATTTTTCTCTTCTACACATTCCGGTGTATGTGCATAGACGAATCGTCGACGGCTGCGCACAGTGTGGAGAATCGTGAGACGTCGCCGTATCTAAGACGATAATTATAAACCGACACATCGAGTCTCGGTAGCCGACAAAGGTACACCCTGCGATCTATTTTGTGCCCGCGAACGCGTTCCATCGCGTTAGTTCCGCCGCGTTACGCACGTGAATCGACGTAATCGACGGAACGCTGGTTTACGTCCGCGCGAAACGATTCACAGCCGGGCCACTCGTTATCGTTATTTTTAATCCTGTTACGCATCGGCGTACTGATTTTTCACGTATGGCCTCTGCCTCACAGGGAAAAGTGGATCGAAACCAGAAACGACCGCTTCCAGAGACACTAACTTTGATCGGAGCAATCTCCTAGAATTTCTTATTGTAAAGATGTAAATATGTGAGATTTTTGGAATTTTACGATTGGGACACGAACATTTATACAAATTCATATTCTTACGGATATGATTAAGAAGGTGAATGAAATCTGTTTGAAATCAGTTTGCAAATACAGTACATTCTATCGCTTGTTATTATTGTTAGTTGAAATTAATCGTCAACTAGCATAATTCAGGTTAAATCGTCGATAGACATAATAAATTTCTTTCCACGTGTTTTTTCTTCTCACCTTTGATACCTTTACAGTGCAAGGCCGGTTCTCGACCAACCAAATTTACTAATTAATTATTTATTTATTACCCATTCATTAGCGACCCGACCCATACCATACCATTTATATTACCTATATAAGAAAGCAGTGATAATTGGCAAGCCTGGCTTTACCTTAACCACGAAAAGGCGCAGTAATATATCAATCGTCGTTTATCTGTTAATAGAAATTGTCGTGTCCACAAGACGTTTATATTGTACTAAAAGTATATCAAAATTATACACTCTGAATCTATCCTTGCTCGTAAATTATATACGTCTAGGTTCGTCGAGGCTTACGCAGTAACTATCGAGACAATTCCTGTTCCAAAATTACCCGAGACGTTTGGCATCCAAGATAAAGACATTTACGATATACATGCGTGATCTTACATTAATGTCTCTCCTTTTACCACATGTAAATTAGCAATTTCAAAACGTTATAATATTCGTTCGTATAACGTTCGAACGTTAATATTATATCTGTAAAGACCAAACATTTAAGAATTAAAATAGTATTCCGAGCAATAGGCGAATGGCAAAGAATCTTCGCAAACCTATCGATGACGATCAACGATCGTTCGACAATAATACCACCGTAAAACTCCAAACAAAACGCGTACTTTTGTGCTTTGTGCCCTTTAACAGTTAGCTTCAACAGTTTGAAATTTCTCACGATATTCGCCCGATCTACTCTTTTCGTATCAGAAAGACGTTCTACGCGGAATCTTCGAATTTCAATAAAACGACTGAAGAGACTACGGTGGACTCGTGCAGCCGATTTGCGTACGTAACAATAAAATGAATAGGCACGTGGCCGTGAACGGTTGCGCTGCGAATCATCTCTCGTGTCATGTTCAGGAAATGATAAGGCACTTTCTTTAGCGATTCATCGTCGTCACCTACCGTACGAAGCTTCTATATTCGTCTATATACCGGAACAGATGCCATTTATTGCTCACCCAGCGGCTTTTATTCCTCTTTTCCCCATATCCCGCTAATCGTACGTCCACGAAGACGAGAATGATACATTAACGAGAATGATACGTTCTGAATTTGGCAATTTTCTTACTTGTCCGCTCATCTTTGCGGATTCATTTTTGATACAACAAATATATCCCATTTTCTTTAATAGTTACCTTTTATTACGAAGAAATTTGGTTACCCCCGCCGGTGAATCAACGAAGGCAATCTCGTATTGTTTGCGTTTCCACCAGTTCCCAACTTTCCTTTCAAATATGGCTCGTTTCGGTCTCATTGTACGATAATTTACATTCAAATATCCTATAATAGACATTATATCACGCCAATTTCCATTACTATCTACTTTTCGCCGCAAGAATAACAAATTTCGTCGTCGTTGCGAATGGCTAACTTCCCCTTCAGTGACAGGAGCTAATTTCTCTAACGATCGGCGTCCAAAAGAACTCGGTGATTCTCGTAACTTCCGCGAAAACTCCGGTTGTCCCAGATCGGAGCTCGATTCGAAGGTTAAAACTCCCGACCAAGGGATGATCTCGATTCGTTCGGTCGCGTTCACTCGCTTTTACTTCCACGCGTTTATCACCGACACTCGATTCAGCCGCGAATGTACTTCAGCTGGTAATTAACTTCAATTACGAGTCGCTTTTACACCCTTCACCACCCAACCCTAGCTCCCCTCTGGCTCACCGAGATTCTATTTTTGAATTAGTTACTTCTACAACACGCTACGCGCGACTTATGAATAATTTAACTTGTGAATTATTCATGGCCAGAAAACTCACGATAAATCAAGCCTTAATTGTATACCCGATACGCAAACGGATAAAAACGGACGCGTTTCGCGCCCTTATCGTCGAAACCAGCGGGCATGTACCCGGCAGAAGTACGTTCATATAGGTTTCTGCTTACTTTTTACAGTGGCCCGAATCTTACAAAGATTGTCAGACGGAAATAGACAGCATGTACATGTCGTAGCGGGGATTTCGCGGAACTTTTTTGCGAACGTAATTCACGTTCGACTAATTTAAGCCTCGTAATTCGGCTCGTGGCACGATCCTTTGTCGTTTGAACGTGAATGACCGCGTTAAAGCAACTATCGATGGTACAAAGCCCGTCAAACCGACTCGTTTATTTATCCAAACACACGACGACCGACCGTAACGCGTACGAGCTTCGATATACTTGCTCTGCTATTATTCCACAAAATTCCTATGATTATTTATCTGACGATGAACCCGCAGGATATGCCACAGGAAGGTTCGATCGAAAAATATATTCTTAGATCTTTCCATAAAAGAGAGTATAAATATTAGTATAAATATAAATATAAATAAAGTATAAATATTTCGTACGTCCTTTCCTATTACGTAGAACTGAACATTGTTTCATATAAGAACTTACTCTTATAGTTTCTAAATGATACGTATGTCGAATGTTTCAGATTTTTCTTATATACAGCTAAGCAAAATACAGCTAAGATTCTACTTCTCAAAAATATTCTAACGTTGTCTTACGACGGACGAGATCTTACGATCGCGTTCAAAGCATAAAATCAACGACATTGCGCGTTACAAGATACGCATATGCGAAAGAGTTAATAGACGATTTAATGGATTCTATGGAACGTTTACGAGCGACTGTAAGAGTCGTACACAGGCATGAAAGGGATGAAAATTGGAATGGTGGTAACAGTTTCGGTAGATTAAAACGCCACGGTACTTGGCGCATTGTGGTCGGCAGAATATCGATAAGGACGCCTGCACAATTTTCGGTTTTATCACTGGCAAGCTTGTTCCCAGTCACCGTGACGTGGATCAGTTAACGAAGTACCCGGCTCGGCGACATTACCCTGCGCTCGATCGACCCGAGCCAATTTCCAATTACACTTTTTCAGCCTGAAACTGCGCCTC
>NT_176515.1:929612-962488 GCF_000188095.3 Bombus impatiens
GAGCCTAGAAAATCGATTCGATTTTGCCCAAAGGTACGTATGGCTTTCCGATAATGTTCCAAGGCTTTCGTTTCCACGTGTATAGAATTCACGGAAAACTTCGGATCGAATCTTTACGATTTAATCAAATCAATGTCAAATATACCGTATCAATGTATAGAATGTTTCATCGAGATTTAAGCTTCCAAATATCTTCCATAACATTGTATCCCAGCCTATTTTCAATCGCGATACACATTCGAATACAGAGTCCGTGTCTAATAATTCTGAAAATTTGCGTACGTTTGCAAAAGCATCTGCCGTCTGTACCGTGCCACTAAACACAAAGCAGATATTTTTCCAAGCCTCGCGTTCCAACAACGAATGAGATGTATATAACCTCCTAAATAATATCGCTCAAAGAATCGCCGATTAATTAACGACGAAAAATATATCACATCCGAGACAAACGTGCATTATTATTCGACAATGTTCCGCGTATACAGAGCGATAAAACCGCATTATTTACTGCTACCCAGTACCTATAACAAGGCGAAACGCATCGCCAAACTTTATGGGCCAATAAATAATCTATTTCCTCGAGCCTTAACACGTATGTACCGCGAGTATATTTCTATTTCTCGTACTGTATCCGAGGCAATACACACAGGGGACAAGAATGCGCCGCTGTCTATGCGTTCACGGATGCAGAGCACAGAAGCTCGAAATAAGCCGCAGCTGGAGCTGTTTAGGCCTTGTGTTTCTCTCTTCTTCTTCCTCCTCCTTGTCTGTCGCATCATCTTCGCCTATTGATTTATCTTTTGGCAATATGTCCGGGGATCGTTCGAAAAGATTGTCAGAGGCAACCAACACACACTGGACATTGCCCAACGTAAGCAACCAAAGATGATTTATAGAGGCCGAAGGTAATAGTAATGTCGAACGCGTTGAGAATTGAAGCGGCATAAATCTTCGTTCCCAGTGTACAAGAAATATTCACGAAGCTCGACTGCTGCGAGAACCAAACGTCTCGTTGCAAAGCTAATAAGTGTATTTTTAACGACGGAAATATATTTAGCTGACCCTTAAGCTAGAACAGCGAGACAGTCGCCACCGAAATCGTCGACTGTCGGTGTACTATCTTAAAGGTACGAAATTTGTTACGATTTATCGCGTAACGTTGACATTATCGCCTTACGTTGGCAACTGAAATTTTCCCTCTTGTTCGCGAACCTAGACTTATTCTGCGCTTCTATCTATGGGTAGCGGGGCTACCAGCATACCCTCAACCTACGTACGTATTCTTTTCGTACACCAAACATACGTGAAACGATAGTTTTACTTCTATACTTTCCTGAAATTTTGCACTTTCATTTGGAAGGTAAATATGCAGTAACAAAGCTGGCGTTTCGTCAAATCTCACGCGATTATTTGCTACTTGGCGATCTCTCTCGTTATCTTCGGACTCTTCTTTCCCAAAATTCAAATATCGTTACTGCAAATCGACCAAAATGTCCGGATATTTATGAACAGCGGTGTAAATACACGCGGATGCACGCGTTCGACGCTCATAGAACATCCTGCTTTCACAACGTTTGAAAGATAGCTTGTAAAACACGGATAGGCTGTAACGCGGTGGATTAAATACCTGCTGCATGGTTAAATCGACGATTAAATCAGCGCGGGCTTCTATTATACCGGGCAACTGCTTATTGTCTTCGATGATATTATTAGAGGAAGGCTTGTTTTTTAAATTAAACTCTGCCTCGCCTCGCTACACCGAAAATTGATCGACCGTGAATATCGTGAATATCGTGAATTACCCTGATGCGGGTGTCGTCAGGTTGGCGAGAATGGCTCGTTGCGGCTCACGCCGCTTCGCGCGTTTAGGCAAGCGATAAACGTTATCGCCGACAAAGGAGGACATGCGTCCGTTTTATGAGCAAAGAAGAAAAGAAACACGTCTTAAACGTGAATTTGACTCTTTTCGATAATTTTTTATAAAACGATTTGAAATTGCCAATACACGTGAAGCTATGGAAGAACAATTTCAAAAGCTCGTCCGATTTTCTTCGATCTTTTTCTTTTTATGTAAAAAGACAGTTTGATCGATGAAATATACGTATCTTTCAAATGTAAGGTTTAAAGTTTAAATTGCAACTCGTTATCGTTAATTAGTTATACGAAAAAGATAGATACAGAAAGTACACAAGAAAGCTTTTAGCTTTTAGCGAAACATGAAGTTTTAATTACTGTAAAATTAGTACGAGAACCAATTCTAGAACCCTTTTAAAATCGAAATCGATATCATCGCTATTTTGAAAGCTGAATTATATTTGAGAAAAAGTTATAAAATAATAAACGAGAACCTATATACATAATACGATCTATAATTTGTCGATTAACTAATACCGTAAATTCATAAATTACTACGCAAGAGAGCACTGATAGTATATATTACGGCACTTGTGGTAACGCAAAAAATTATGCATTTAAGCCGAGTAAGTCGAATAGCTCGACAACCTGTAACCGAACAAAATATATTGACGTTTGAAGCTAAAAAGTCCAGATTGCCTCTTAATTCGTATTCCTGCTGAGTACACTTCCCTTACATTGTACCTTAAGAAGAATCGCTAAAGAAACGAATCACGGAGAAATCCGCGTTCAGACCTGAAAAGCTCGAGGATAACAAAATCTGCTAATGAAACTAATTAGTTTTCGACGATCCGTTAACGTGCCCAGGTGACCTGACTAGTGTTTCTAGCGTTGAACTTTTAAAATTTATCAGAATACCGAGTGACAGGCGTCGCAGTCGCGACCATCACCCCAGACGCGATCCAAAGGATATATTTAGTCGAATAGGAGCGGTAGGAACGGGGCGAAGAGTTTCGCGTAAGTGCCGTGCAACAAACGCGATGCAAAAGTTTAATGGGACGTTATTCCGAGGAATAAACGATATGTTTTAGCTCGTAAAATAAGAGGAGTGGCGCGACTAGCCAGAATATTTATTCATTACTAATGTTGGCACCGGCCACTGGTGTCGACGATTCGATTTTAATCGGTACAGTTTAGAAAATACCTCTAGCTATCTCATGACCGAGTACGCTAAATCGCGAACGGGAACGTGGCCGAGAATAATCCCGGCCGAAAATATTGACAGTTCGATTTCTGTTCGATCATCTGACTCGTATATTTGTGGAGCAAACCAGCAATGTTCTCTCTACTATAGACCGATACCAGCGTCTAAAACGAGTCGAAAGGAACACGTATTTCGACCATATGGTTCAAATTACGACGAGATCATCTTTCTGGTTAATTAAACGAAATCAAATCGCTACTAATAATAGACGAGCGAAAGCTGCACAGAACGTACATCGTCCATAATTAATTTAAGAAAACCTTTCATCATATCGAAGTGTTTGTCGATAGAAGTCGCTTAAATGATGAAATGTTCGAGTATCGGAGTACTAATGTATCGTGGTATCCAACTATCTCAAATATTTGGATATTTGAACGTTTCAATACCAAGGTGCGGTCAAACTTGACTTATTAGAGTATCACAGTATTAAAATACAAAAGTACCGATGTAGTAAGTACCGAAGAGTAAGATGGTGAAGTACTGTAACGAGTATGTAACTTCGCTGGTATTCGCGAACAAAAACAAAAATATTTCTATAGGTCCCGCGAACTGTTTGTGAATTTCTTACAAGCAGCGTCCACAACAAAATCGTAGAGTAGCCGTAAAACGTTGCAAACGTGTTTTGGTAACTGACCCACTGCTTTACACTGACTTACGACTTTATGACTATTGGAGTATTAAAATATCAAAGTATCGTAGCACTAAATCATCGAAACATCGGCCACTCAAATATCGTAATACCATTAACAGATAAATTGTACGGCAATCAACATCTAGAATAATAACAAACGAAGTTTTCGCAAAGGTCAAATATCTACAAAGCACGGCACGCAGCGTGCAGTCTGATTTAATGGGCACATTCTCGAAAGAGAATGACTTCTATTTACGAGACCCAGTGACAAGTAAATATGATAAATGAGAACGTAACGATAAAACTAGTGCTTGGCCAGTAACGCGCGAGATAAAACGTAGCGGAAGAGACACAATGTGAACGTATGTGACTGTGTCGAGAATAACCTGTTCACCAATGCCGGCCGACCCGCGGCAAGGAAAGAAACTGACTCTGCGAAGACGTGTATCTTTTCCAGAGAAGGGAGAAAAGAGAAGCGAGAAAAGAGAAGCGAGGGAAGCACGGTGGAAAGATTAAAAAAAAGGGTGTGTTGGAGAAAAATGGCTAAAAGTCGGAGGAACGACAGTCGGAGGATTTAAAAACGAAAAAAGGTCGACAGAGAAGTTTATTATATTCTTGAATAGCGTGCTCTCGGGGGCCGAGGACTCGCGGAAACACGCAATTTTCATGATAAAGCAAACAATAAACCGTGTCCTAGACGAAAGCGTAATAAAAAACAGGCTGTCGTGCAGAGTGGACGGTCGCTATTATGAAAACCATTTAATTTAAGAAAGGACGCCGTTATTAATTTACCCGATGACACTTGGAACATCAACAAAGAAAAAGGGAAAAAAGGGAGAGAAAAAAGTAATGATGCCAATGCAATGGCATTTGGGATGGGACGCGATTGAAAAGGAGCAAAGGTCGGGTCAGATTATTATTAAAAAGGCACCAGACGCTGAATGAAACAGAATGAATGGAAGAACGGGCTGAAACGGGATGAAAGGAAAAGCAACGAGTGAATTAAAAACGACGAGGAAGTGGTCAGAGGCGGTAAATAAATCAAGAAACGCCGCGAAGAAATTAACTTGGTAGGGAAAACGGAGAAAAAAAAGGATAGATCAGAAGTGACAAATTTTCGGTAGAAAGCAAGCAGTGGATGAACTTGAAAAAGAGACAAGGAAACAGGCAGAAGTAAGGAGAAGCGTAAACAAAGGACGGTTGACTGTTTATAAAACTGTACAATGAGGAAGGCGATAAAAAGCAGCGGCGCATGAAAGAAGAGAGGAGACAAAGGAGATAAACTCGTGTCAACGAGCACGAGAACGAGCAGGAAGAGTCGAAATTAGAAATAATGTTCGAAACACCGGACAGACCGATGAGTGAAATAACAGAGGAACGTAAAGCTGGCAGAAAAATAAGGAGGATAGGGAGAACGAGAAGAATGGCGGAGAAAGCGAGAAGGAACGCGCGACAAGAGGACGATCAGTCATTCCGAAAGACACGAAGGCTGCAAATAACTCGTACTCGGTGGTACCGGTCAAAAGCATCGGCGGATGTGTTATGACGCTCGTCCCTCTTCTCTCCGCCATGTTTTTAACGATCCTTGGTGAAACGCGGACAGAACGTACGGGAGTAAAAAGAACGAGAAAAAAGAACGAGATCGTTCTACACACAGAAAGAATCCTAAATCAACCAGGCTCGTTAACGTCACGTTACCGCTTTTTATTACACTTAATCCTTCCTCCATTGAATCGGGTGTTTTAATTCGCAAATTTTTTGTCATCATAGCGAACTTGAAATACGTTGAAGATCGCAATAGATGGAAGTAAGATAGATCGAACGCGTTAGATTTACGAAAACTGAGTTAGAACGGGTTCGAAGCGGTTGGGTCGAGTTGCAACGAATTGAAAAGAATCGAAGCGAATCGCAGTGAGTTAGAGCGAATAGAGAAGCAGATCGAAGCGAGTTGAAACGAGGATCAATGAGTGCGTTAACCAGCTACTTGGGTCAAATCAAAACGAGTAGCAACGAGTTAGAACAACAGGATAGAGCGAATAGAAGCAGATAAGAGCGGCTTCGAACGAACAGAACAGATTAGAACGGATGATCGAAGCAGATTCGAACAAAATGAAACCTATCGGAGAAACTTGGAGCAAATTGAAACCTACTAGGACACATCTGCAGAATATATAATTTATAATTGAATACAGAACTCGTTCACGATAGTAATAATTATCGATATGTAATAAAATATAATTTTCCTCGTGGGCTAGAAACAATTCTGCTGGAAGAATTATATTTAAAGCGGATTGAAACAAATTGATTATAAGGTTGAAGCGAATCGAAGCAGATGAGCGTAAAGTGGAGCGAAATTGAAACAATTCAATACCAAACAAAACGAGAAGTTCGAGTAGTTGTTAAACCACGTGATCAGAGCTAAACCATTCGAGTTTGTTTATCTATGAACGCAACGCATAGTATTACGTAGAAAATTGCTTAATAGGGACGAAGATAAAAGGAATTCTACAGTGACCTAAAAGGAATGCTTGATTCGCTAATAACCTACTACGCAACGAAAAGATCTACGAGGTTCGTGTATGCCATCGCGAGGTCTCTCCCTTTCGCTCGCCTCCAGTGTTGTAATTTTTAATCATAGCATCCGCGTGAACGGTTCCTATGTACAAGATGGGAATGTGGATTTCGCTATACAGTGAAAGTAACGGGTCGTAGACTTGCATCGTGGGAATGTCTCATGAAAGGGATGCAATTATTGTAAACAACTGCTTTATAACAAAATCCTCGTTATTAATACGATTACTTTTTCGATTTCATACCAATTTTGTTCTTCAAATGTTAATAATCCTTTTGCTTGTTGAAAAAGGAAGAATAAAATTCGGACTAAAAATTCGGAGACTGCAGCAAGCAACGCATGTATTTCATTTAAACTCGAAGCAATGAACACGCGTGATCTCTAAAATTATTTGTCTGAATGATGCAACAATATTTTCCTAAAAAAAAAATAATAATAATAATAATAACGATAATAAAGAAATAAGTCAGACTCCGAAAAGTCAGTTGCGTCAGTAACGCAAAATAAATTTCGTGATGCCATATTTTTCTATACCGTGCACGAGCTCATTGGAGCTCGTGTATTAAGAACTTCCCGTGTAAATCTTTTACGAACTATGCTTTTACGACCTTCCTAACGTCGTACGAAATAAATATACGATCTGAGAAGTATCACTCTCACAACTAACTACATTGGTAATTTGTGAAACCTACATTGATAGCCATACACGAGTCACTTTATGATATGTTAACCTATTAATTCGTAAAACCGGAGCAGTTTACACTTGCGAGAATATAAATAAGAAATGTATTCAAATTTTTTTTTATATACTATTATATTTTTATACCATAAAGAAAAGAAAGAAATAAAACTTTTCATAATTCGATTAGTTGAATTTGAGGAGTGGCATTCCCTAATTTAAAAACTCACCATTGTACAGTACAGTAATGTGATCGTATTTACATATTATTATTATATTTTTATGCAATTTTCAATGAAAATTTATCGAATTATTATTAACTTTGTCATATATTGAAAATACGTTTTTTTCTTAATTAACAATTTCGTTGCTATCGACGCATGCTTTGTATCGTTTTAATCATTTACATAATACTACTAACGTAACTGTTGCATCTCTGCAAAATCACTTCGGAAAAAGAAAAAAGAACGACAGTGAATAGCGTATCGAAACGTTATTTAGAAGAAAAGGCACTTTTAACGAGATATAATTGCACAAATGAAGTAGCCGAATTTTTTGATACTAAATGTGTCGAACCTGTTTTTTTAAATATACCGATATATTCGTTTAAATGGATCACACTGCAGATATGTAACTGACGTAACAACGAACTCGACTCACCTCCTCGTCCGACAACGGTTCCTCGTAATCCGATTGCGAACCCTTGAACACAAAGATGCATTCCGATAAATCCAATTTGCGCGTATTGCCGAACTGCGTCTGTCGATCCGTCAACTGCTTCACACAAGTCGTCTCTAACATATTCTTCGTTCGTTGAACCACAATTTTACTGCAAGTGCTGTAGTTTGTAAATAAGCGTTTTGTACTAGAACATTCTGCAACGATAAAATAAATATCTTCGTTAATGACTTGACTTCGTTTCTTTCTTTAAAAGAAAAAAGAAAAGAAAAGAAAACGGATTTAGGCTAGTATTTTCCAAAAAATAATTTCATCCATAGGGATACATAAAAATATTATATACTAGCCTAACAGGCCAGTAACCGCGCAGCAACTGGAAAACTGATAAGCGGTATCGCTAACGGAAGGATTTCCATTCATCATCGAAAGTATGAGTCTCTAAATCATGCTACTTCATTCATCCGTGTACACGTGATACCGACCACATGGCCAGGTACTTATAACTTCATTTATAGATACGAGCGGATCTTTAAACGAATACGGCGGTGAATACAGTATGGATCGAATTATCGTTTACGTCACACTAATGTACTGTACACGTACGTGTTATCTTCTTCTACATATATATATATATATATATATATATATATATAGATAGATAGAACATGACGTAGCTGTGTACAGATGCATTTATGTATATATCTATACGTATATTGACATTGTTTCGATACCAGCATGTATTATAGGTTAGATTTTTCTGACTCGTGTCACAAAGTACTTTCAGATGGAAGTACTTGTTTTTCGAGCATTGTTTTAATCGATGTTACAGATAAAAATATTCAACGGAACGGAATAAATTGTCGTAAAATAATGTAATGTTGTGGATACGGAAGTATTGAAAACATATCGGAGGGACGCGTTTAGGTTAAAGAGCGAATTCGAATTACTTGCAGAAAAATAATTAAATTATGTTAAATAGTGGAAAACTTACAACAGGTTTCTTTAATCTGTAAAATATTACGTTGATAAAATAAGACAAATATATTAAAATATTCGTACTTGCAATGGAACACAAGATTTTTAAATATATATAGGAACACGCACCGTAAACGAACAATTTGAAATGATGTTGCTAGCGCCATCTAACGACGATGAATATAACTAGCAGCGTAACTTCCAATTTGAAAATTTGCGCATGTATTTTAATTGGTTCCTATCAATTGGAAAGATGATTAAATAATAAGTTTTGTATACAATTCATAACTGTTTTTAATTACAAGTGAAATATGAAGTGAATAGAAATAGTTTGCCCTTTTTATATAGATTATATCTATTATAACTTCTCAAGTAGAGATTCATATAAAAAAGTGTATAATTATATTTCTCAGAGATTCAAGAATTACATGCCCTCTTATAACAAAAATAGAAAATTCAGTTATAATAGGAAAAGTTACTCTAAGTCTCCATAGATTCATCTTGTTTTCTTAAAACAAATGATGTGGTCTGCTTCAATATAACATCTCCTTTGCCATTACCCTCGGACTTACAACCATATAGAGAAATTTCAGGTACCTTTTCTAATAATTCAAGGCTACCACATTTACGTTTTGTATCGTTTAAATATTTTTGCGTTTCTAATCGAATAGCGTATTCCTTAAAATGTGTGAGAGAACAATTTTTTGCTGTTAATTTTGCATTGTCATGAATCTAAAAATAACAAGATATTATAATTAAATATCGTTTTGTAACTACATAATTATGGTAATCAAGACGAAAATAACATACCTGTATACCCTCTGCGCAATTTGTAAAGTTGCAATTATTCATAAACACTTCTCCGTTACTATAGATGACTAGACCTGTCCCAAGACTGTCAAAGAGTGTGTTTTCTATTATTAGTTTTGCATCCGGTAAAACCACGACTCCTAATTTCACCATACTCTGATTTAAGGCACATATTTTACAATTAATTATTTTTGTGGTTCCAACTCTCACTATTACAGCTGCTCTAAGATCACCCACATCTACAGTAATATTTTCTAGTAAAACCTATAAACACATATTCGGCATAGCTACAATTAATCGGAGACACGATTCGATATATAACTTACTTCACTGCCAGAGAAATCAAGCAACGACGGTGCAGTTTCTGTGTCTTTCATATTAAGAATGGTATGTTCTAAGCTATCAATTCCTCTAATGGTACCTCCATCTTCCAATCTACCAGCTCCTTTTATTCGATGAGTTCCTTTTCCAACTATAATGACATCTCCTGTGTCGCACGTATGTAGAGTTTCTAACAAAGACCCAGATATTCTAGAAAAATGTATAAGAATCAAAAATCAATAGAGCTTTTTCAGTACTGTCGAACTTACTTAAAAAATAATTCTGGGGATAAAGAAGCTTGAACTTTGTTTATTTTTGCCTTCATTTCCTCAAGAGTTCCACCGAGCCACACAAAATAGCCTTCCTTGCACGTTTCTGTACTTTTTCTTTTCTCTATTTTATCATCCAAAGACGAGTTCTGATTCGTAAGAATTTCTCTCATAGCTGGGTTTTCAAGAACTTCCATCTCCCTTTTAATTTGTTGCAATCGAAAATGAAGTTTCATCAACTGACATGCTGTCCCCCCATCCACTATATCATTCTCTGATTCTTCTCCCTCAGAAATAGTATCCTCTAGTCTTGATATCTTCTCTTCGATCTCCCTTCCTTCCCTTACTAAACCTCTAATGATATCGCTAGTTTCTTTACTAACAACAAGCCTTTTCATGTCGAAGAACAATCTAATTCTTGTCTCCAAATGTACAGACACCCAATCGACGTTATCATCGTCATCTATGTCCCATGGCATCCATAAATATTTATAAAAAAATCTCAGCTGATCGAGGCAGGACGCAGTACCCACCATATCCAAAGCGGTGTTTTCCTGATTATGAGTTGGATAAAGCTCAATAAGTGCTACATCGTATTTTTCAGGTAACTGAATTTCATCTTGAACAGCAGTTATTTTCACCAATGCAGATAGATCACAGAAATCAACTTGCTCAACTTCTACTACCACAATAGTAGGATAATGAATATGAAAATCTTCGCACACTAAACGTGGTATTCTCCATAATGCTTGCCAGCCGACAGGTTCTAGAACAAGTTCTATATGGTAGGACCATTCTGCCTGAATTTGTGATGCAGGTACAATTTCTCCTCTACTAGATAAAATTTCTGTTAATTCAACTAGCCTTTCTTGAAGACTTTTGTCAAAGGTATATATCTCCATTGATATGCGTTGCCTACAAAATGAACAATTTTATAAAAATCGATCGATAATATTAAAAATCTATGAATATTTACCTATCAGAGTTACAAATTTTCTTCCTATAAAATTTTATTGCAAGTTATATTACTAAAAATGTAAATTTCAGCCTCCAGGTGTCAAGATCAAGAGAATTATTATTAATAGTGATAAATTAAAAACGAAACTTCTGTAATAACTATAGTCTAATTATTACAGCTTTAGGTCTAATAAATTTGTGAAACTAAAAACTAAATGCGTAAAAATTTGATTGAAAGACGAAAATTAGTCACACGTTCTCTTATTAAAACAAATCGAGATCTAAGCTATATTTTCAAATATTATTAATATATCAGATTTAATTGAATATACAAATAAGTGAAAGATAAATGTTTATTTTACGTATCAGTGACACATTTTCAATTAACGTTATGACAAATTAACTGTTATAAAAGATTCGAATTGCTATAAACGTGATTGGTCGACTAATCTTCTCGATTCTCGCTTTCAACAGTTATCGATCTATCGATACCGATGATATCTGACAAATAATAAGTTTATTTTATCATAGAAATAAACAGTGCCTTGTTTATGTAAACAATTGGAGAAACTGGAAAAACAATGGGTTTGTTCATATCATTTGAATAAATAATTAAGCATATATTTATCTTTCAAATATTAATGACTCTAAGGGTATTGACAATTAATATCTATGTACGTATAAATAACGTAATTATTCTAATAATCTTTTAAAAATATTATTTAATAGACAATTGCAGCTTAGTAAGTGTCGAAGAAAATATGGAACAAAGTTCTAAAAACGTAGAGGATAAGCTTTTCGACGAAATTATCGGACACATAGAAGATATTTTGTTAGGTACGCATTAAAACAAGATATTAAATATTCGATTTTATAATATAAATTTCATTTTTATTTTTAGAAGACGAATTTCACTCTATTCAAAAAAAATTTTTGGATAATTATTGGGATGTTTTTGAACCTGTAGAGGAAAATAAATTAATTTATACAGATATATTCAATGAATATGTAAGTGCTCCAACAATAAGAAATAACAATTTTTTTATACTTGCATATTAATACATGATTTTTGTAGAATAAGGCAGTGGAAAATTATATCGTTAATTACTTACAGAAGCTAATACCACATTTTAATATTGACACATTTTTAGAACATTTAAAGTAAGCGCTATAACTTTATAATTATATAAAGTGTATATAAAAATTATAAATATGACTAAAAAGTTTCTTTTAATGGTTATTGAATGATTTAGTAATAAGCAAAATGAATTGGAAGGTGAAGTGTTTGAAGTGTTATCAACCTTCACAGACTTCATGTCCTTCAAAGAAATGTTTCTTGACTTTAGAGCTGTAAGTAACATGGTTATAATAACATGGTTAAAAGTAAATGTCGCGGTGGTTACATCCAAGTTTTTTTCAGGTAAAAGAAGGAAAGGTTCAAGATCTTAGTTGTGGAATATCTGTTACATCTCTCAAAAGTAATACGAATGACAATGATTCTTTTGGATAAAAAATTTTCTCAAAAAAATAAATATTTTAAATATACTAAAGAAATAAATTACCTGTTCACTAATTGTATTTCTTATGTTCAATTGTTATTTTTAAAAGTCAGTACATTTATCGTATTTCTAATTATTGTTTAACGAAGTACAAAGATATATACATTGTATTCATAAATTCTATAAGAAATAGAGGCATTGTGTATTCAACACATTGATCGTTTTTGTGCTTCGTAAATCCAGTATTCGCACAAATATATCTGTTGTATTTACTTAAAATACTGTATCGAAAATAAAACAACAAATATAACAAGTTTGATTCAGCACATGAGGATCTCCATTTGTACAAGTTTGCTATTCGTTTCATTTGGCATACGATATGGAAGTGTTCCTGCGAAACTAGTTAAAGCTCGCGCTTGCTCCCGAAGATCAAGAAGTTGCTGTTTCCTTGCTTCTTCATCACCTGGTTCCATCGATCGTAATTTCTGATATTGACGGTAAAGTATTGTCATTGTAGCTAAAAGGACGTCGGCTAATGTACCAGCTACTTCGGGTGGTACACGTCGTATTGCGTTTACTCTTTCATCGACTTCTTTGATATGCAATGGTAACAATTTCGCCTCTGCAATAGTCTATAAACAAAAAATTATATATTAATGACATAAACTTCAATATAGCTATGTACAATCCTATATATCTTACCCTAAGCGCACTTTGATATTGTTCATTATGAAATTGATCAAAGAACACCATTAAGTGCTTTAAAGTATAAAATGCAGATACTAATTCGGATGGTGCTTGTATTTCAATGTTTTGGTACCTAAAAATATATATTTATATATGTATTTGACAATTTTCTAATAACGGTGACGTCGTGGATTTCAATATTACCTTCTGCTTATCTCTGTAGCAGTCACCTGCAATCGAGATCTGAGTGACCCTGGCGAAGTTTTTTGATTAACAACTTGCGCCAAAAGCGTACACATTAGACTAAGAACTTTCTCGTGATTGCGAGCAAGATCATACACTGTTACTGCATCTTCTAAAAGACCTTTTCTATATAATGTATCAGCGCTTATGTTTATAACATCTTCTGTATTAATTTGAAATTGATCTAAAATCCCTGGTATCCAACGATCTTCTACTATCTTTCCGATTAACTGAGTTCTGACTGCTGGAGAGGTATCAACTACCATTTCTGCAGCTGATGCAGCAAACATGTTACGATCATGTGGATCTTTCATAGATCTAAAAAGTAATTAGGTAATTAAAATTAAATTTGAAAATTTCGATGATTATTTGATTTTCTATACAAACCTTAATAAGAATAGATAATGTAAACATTCCTTTGGATCTGTGGAATCAAATCGTTTGACGTACAATAATATTAATCTGGCAAAATTTAATCTTTTAGCAGGAGTCTTATCAGCAGGATCAACACTTATTAAAGGTGCTAGAACACTTTGGCTTACTCCTAACAAGTTATGTTCATGCATAGCAGCTGCTAAATGTACAGCATGTGGTAAATGCCTTGCTCCCGCTCCTCTTGCCAGAAATTCAATGGCAGCCTCAAATTGACCAGTCAAAAATAACATTGAAAAATATACAAACGGTTGTTCATGAGCATGATAATATGACTCTCCATAAATTTCTGATATCGTAGTTTGTAAATAATCCAAGGTCAACTTATTTTCTGCATCCGATTGATCTCTAACTTGGCACAGTTTCAACCATAAATAATCATCAGCTGTACAAATTACATCAGAGTGCAGATCATCAGGTTCACAAGGAACTAATGCACAATATGCAACTCTTTTGTATGGATCAGTAACTGATCTAACATGTTTCCTATACTGCAATTTTAAATTTGATTCTGCAGAACTACTAGGACGTCTTTGGGGATCATTACAAGCTTCTTCCAAGGCAACTCTAAATTCTGGAAATTTTGTGTTGTATTGATTAAGACATTGCAATGCAGCTTTGTAATCACCAACCCTCATACAATAATACACTAAAGGCCATAATGGTTTATCTTCAACCATAACATCTTCTAAATCTTTCAGATTTTGTACTTTAACGCTAACAAAACTTTTAACTAATGGCACAGTGCCTGGAATGCCACCCCTTTTAGCTTGAGCAGGGTTTTCATTAATAACAGAGTTCATAAATTCCTTATATCTATCTTCTAAGTACTTTCTTGCATGTAACACAATTTCTTGTTCAACAATAGCTGTACTTCTTGATTTGATTTGATCTTCTCTAGGAATTGGTCGAATGTCTACCATACGTTTAACCATTTTCCAAAGATCCACAATTTTTTTATCATTAAACGACTTTGCAGCTTCACAAAACGCATTAAACAAGTTAGGTTTAGTTATTCCCCTAAGCACATGATCATTATAATTTTGTAACTGTTTCACATAAGCTACTTCTATATCAGATAAGCCACTAATCATGGAACCAGCTAATTTAGTACGTTGTGGAGTACCACGTAAATCTACAAGCTCCCCAGACGGAGCTGTCATGGCATTTATTATCTCAAACCGCATTTGTTTCCATTCACCCAGCATATGTTCCATTTGTTGAACTCTAGTAAGTTCAAAAGTCTGAAATAATTTCATATAGTTTATACATATACACGTATATCCTAAAATATTGCTTACAAGGAATATAATAAAATATCTTACATCTTTATGGACTTGTTCAATGATTGACAATATAGCATTTTCCTTCTCATTCCTAAGGTAACTAACTATATCTGTATCTGCAATAGGATCTAAAGGTTCAAATGTACGTCTTGCACTAAGTGAACTTAATTTCTGCGAAATCTGAGGTAAATCAACACCACGTGAGCCAAGCAATAGATGTCTAAAATTATAAAATATTATATATATTAAAGAAATCTGAAATGTATTGATGAAATAAATTTTATTTTAATTAGAAAATGTATAAGCACAAGACAAATTACTTTGCTCTAAATGTCAGTCATACATATATACATATTACTAGAAATAAAATGATAGGTATTATCCTGAAAATTTTGGCGCCAGAAATTTATAAAATTTTTAGGTTATCTGTGACATCAAGCATAATTATTTCTACATGAATGAATTTTCTATTAAAAGTACATGACATACAATTAGAAATCGTTTAAAAATTTTATGTGCGATAAATATACAAATATTCTTACGCCTGTACTTGATTGTCTTGAGTACCGGTCTGTGTGACACGAGACCAGAGTTCGTTGGAGGCCTCTAAGATTTGACGAAGATTTCTCTCAACTTGAGGAAGTTCTTCATTGCTTTCTACAGCAGCAGATAATCGTTCCGCTGATCGCAATAATTCACTAAAGCCCGTGTCTCCAGATACTCTAGAAGAATTCATGGTTAACATATCGGTGTATCTAAGATCGTTCATATTTAAAACACAATGTTCATGGATTCCATCGTCTATAAGTTAGCGCACTATCCAGTTAGAAAAAAGACGAGAGCATTCACGCTCGTAGTTTCAGAGTAGAGATGCTGCACCATGCGGCCAAGTGCTGAGGTTAACTAAATTTAGCATATACAAGAACCTATAAAAATAGGGATCTGCCCTGTTTGGTTGGAATTTAGCATATACAAGAACCTATGCTTTTAAGCCTAAAGTTAGAGATCTGCTCAATTTTATTGTACACTAGCATAGACGAGAAATTATTTAGCTGCACGATTCTACGGAAAAGTTCATATCTACTTTTCTATCCGAATTTTTTTCGAGTATTCTTTATACAATCGCCAACTTATATATATGTATATATATATATATTGCTATGTGTAAAGTATTTTTTACACTTAATTTTTTACTTTCGTCATTTATTTATTGTTAGTCATAATCATTCGCATTGTCTCTACATGTTTTTGAGCAACCAAACAGGGCAGATCCCTAACTTTAATCTTAAATACAAAGATTCTTGTATATGCTAACTTTAGTTGACTTCAACAATTGGCCGCATGGTGCAGCATTGGTTTGAAAACAACCAGATCCATAAGCGTGAGCACTCTCATTTCCTCTCTGGTCCAATATAAATTGTAGGGACTTTTGATCTTCTCATAAATTGTTTAGTTTAGTTTCTTCTTGGGACCAAGAGATGACGTTTTTATGGAGCTAACTACAACATTTATTGCCCAATAAAACATTTTCTTTTAGCATTTCGCTCTTTTTCTTTTATTGACGCTTTTCTCTTCCAAAATTTTCTTTTTTGTATCTCATACTTTTCTCTGTTTCTATGTTTTTGTGCCAACAGCACATGGTCATTCACTATAGGCTAACCGTGCTTAAGGCAGCCTGACTTCATTATTCTTATGTGTCGAGATCTATGTATGCACATGGTCGTGTTATAGTTTATGGTTATAGAACCTGGACTTCCGGTACGGTTTATGATTAATGTTTATAACATCCATATTAACCAAGCCGTGTGTGCATAGTTTGTTAACGAACAGTATCTTATTTTCTTTGACAGAAAAATATATAAATAATTAGTTAAATACATTTTTTCCTATGCAACAAAACCAAACAATATGTTGACGACCAAAATATTCTTTAGGAAAACTAAAGGGGGAAATGTGTTTAAGGTATTAAATAAAATCAAAAATACTTGACATTTTATGATTTGTAATTGATTATATGAATGCAATCATATTCATTTATAATGCGGTTTTTCAAAGGATTAAATATGACAAAACAATTATAAAAATATTATGATTTGTTAAAGTTTAGTTTTCTTTTTAGACGGTTAGGGAGCATTACCTTAGAGATGATATTCATTGTGGATCTAAAGCTTGTGGAAAGTGCGTGTACAGAACTCGAAACATAATTTTAGATGACGAGGATTCCAGTGTAAGCAGTTCTAAGATAATGGAACCTTATTATCTATTAATTGATACTAATATTATTTTAGATCAAGTGAGTATTTTTTTAATCAAACCTGTTTAATGTTTACAATGTAATGTATTATTATATAATCTTTATTCTTCTTAATATAAAAATATATAATTTCTAAGATTGACATTTTGGAAGAAGATATTATTTGCAATGTCATTATTGTACAAACTGTGTTGGAAGAAGTGAAACATAAAAGTTCTACCGTATATAAAAGATTAAGGAATATTATCACTAATCCGCAAAGGAAATTTTATGTATTTGTTAATGAACATCATAAGTATGTTAACAATATCGTATTTATTTATTTATTTTATTAGGTATGTCTTATTATTATTTACTTTTTTTATTACTTCTATATAGGGATACTTATGTCGAGCGTAACCCTGGTGAAAGTACAAATGACAGAAATGATAGGGCAATTAGGGTTGCAACAAAGTGGTATAATGCACATTTAAATTTAGATGACAATACAATCAAAACTGTGCTATTAACAGATGATACACGCAACAGAGAATTAGCAGAAAAAGAAGGGATCCCAGTTATTACAAGTAAAATTATTTGTTTAATAACTTCAAAGATACTCTAATTTTTGTTTCAATTTACATTGTTGTTTTTTTAGTGGAAGATTATATATTATCGTTAGAAAATTCAGGCTTTTTGGCTGATAAATTATGTAAAAAGAGTTATGGCGCAGTATTTGAGGGCCCAGAAATTTTCCCATGTCATCTTACACCATTTGAATTACATGAAGGCATAAAAAATGGGAAACTTCTGCAGGGAACCTTTCAAGCTTCAAAAGAAAATTTCCTTGAAGGATTCGTGAATGTAGATGGAGTTGAAAAATCTGTGAGTACTTGTTTTCTATATTTTTAATAGATATGTATTTATTACATATATTTGATTATAGATTTTTATCCAAGGTCGTAGTAACCTTAATAGAGCTGTTGATGGCGATGCAGTTGTAGTGAAACTCTTGCCAGAGGATCAGTGGTCATCTCCTAGTGACATTGTTCTGCAAGATGAAGAAGAAGCAGATGCTGACGATGATATTTTAAAAACAAATAAAATATTAGATAAATTTGGTTCATCAAACAAGATGCAAAAGACACCGACTGGCAAAGTTGTTGGAATTATCAGAAGAAATTGGAGACAATATTGTGGAATATTGCAACCCAGTAACATAGAAGGGGTAAAAGCTGAGCAAATTTCCATAATTAGATCATACATACATATGTATATTCTATATTTCATAATCTTCTGTTTATTTAGAATGTACGACATTTATTCGTGCCAGCTGAACGAAAAATACCTAAAATAAGAATTGAAACTAGACAATATACTGTGCTGTGTAAACAGAGAATCATCGTAGCAATTGATTCATGGCCACGTAATTCTAGATATCCTCTTGGTCATTTTGTACGCGCGTTAGGTGAAATAGGGAACAAAACCACCGAAAATGAAGTGATATTGTTGGAACACGATATCCCCCATAGTCGATTTTCTGACGCTGTCCTCAGCTCATTACCAGAGATCTCATGGAGAGTCACGGACGTTGTATGTAGTAATATGCAAGAAGAAAGTAATCCTTTCAAAGCTCATATAAATTGAATGTATCGTTTATAGGACATAGCACAAAGGGAAGATCTAAGATATTTAGATGTATGTTCAGTCGACCCACCAGGTTGCACAGATATCGATGATGCGCTTCACTGTAGAGATCTACCAAATGGTAATCTAGAAGTAGGTGTACATATTGCGGATGTAACACATTTTGTAAGGCCTGGTACTGCGTTAGATAAAGAAGCAGCATTACGATCTACGACTGTATATTTGGTTGACACGAGAATTCACATGATTCCTGGTACGATTTATTTCAATTTTATTTTTATTGAATAAAATATTGAAGATTCTAACATATCATATAATATATTAACTATTACAGAGTTACTCAGCACAAATTTCTGCTCTTTACGAGAAAAAGAAGAGAAACTAACGTTTTCTTGCATATGGGAAATGGATAGAGACGCAAACATAATTAATACTAGATATTGTAAGTCCGTAATATGTTCACGAGCAGCGATGACTTACGATGAAGCTCAACTAAAAATTGACGATGTTACTCAACAAGATTCACTTGTAAAGTCATTAAGGAATCTTAATAATTTAGCTAAAAAGTTAAAAAAGAGACGTCTGGATAATGGGTATGTAAAATTATGTTACAAAGATATACATGATAGTATAATTTGCTTTTTATTGCAGAGCGTTATTATTAGCATCTCCAGAAGTCCGTTTTGAGGTAGACTGTGAAACGCATGATCCTATCGAAGTGGAGGTAAAAAAATTGCGAGAAACTAATTCTATGGTGGAAGAATTTATGTTGCTCGCAAATATTTCGGTTGCTAAAAAGATTTTAGAAGAATTCCCAGAATGCGCTGTATTAAGAAGGCATCCTGAACCACCACCTACTAATTTCGAGCCTCTTATAAAGGCCGCAAAGAATCAGGTATGAAAAGCTTATTCAAAAAATAATAATTCTGGTGAAACAAAATTTTTCTTCAACAGGGTTTTACTATAAATGTAGATAGTGGCAAAGCATTAGCAGATTCGTTAAATAAATGTCATAAAGAAAGTAACCCTTACTTTAATACTATGTTAAGGATACTTGCCACACGCTGTATGATGCAAGCTGTATATTTTGTTAGTGGCATGCATCAACCAAGTGAATACTATCATTATGGTTTAGCATGTCCTGTTTATACTCATTTTACATCGCCTATTCGAAGGTAGAAAAATTTGTTATGCAAATAAATAATATTTAATTTGAACGTACATATCTATTTAATTTTATAGATACGCAGATGTGATGGTACATCGTTTATTAGCAGTTTGCATTGGGGCTGATGCAACATATCCCGATTTGTTAGACAAAAAGAAGAATCACACACTTTGTCAGAATATGAACTATCGTCATAGAATGGCTCAATATTCTAATCGAGCATCAGTAGCACTAAATACTCATGTGTGTATTTGGTTATGTATCTTTGATTTCATTATCTGAATTGATTGTTCAATTGCACATATATCATTCATTATGCTCCTCTCTTTTTAGTTATTCTTTAGAGAAAAAATTCAAGATGAAGAAGGTTATATACTTTTTGTACGAAAGAATGCGTTGCAAATATTGATAATAAAGTATGGCTTAGAGGGGACTTTGTACCTGAACAAAGACAAAAATTCAAGTGCTACATTTAAGTATAATGACGAAGATCATTCACAAACCTGTGGAAATATCGTATTTCGCACTTTCGATCCGGTTACTGTGCAAATAAGTTTGAACAGATCCAATATACAGCATGAGAAACTAATATTTAAGTTGGTTAAGCCGTTTGTAAGTAAATTATTACTACGAAAGCAAATAAATACTAATTGTTTCTATATAGTTCAATGTTCATAAAATTGTATGCGAATAGATTCCAGGTTTCAGTGTACCTCCAACAAATACTGCAGATACTTGTCAGATGGTACCAAAAGAAAGTACGAAAGAAACGGTAAAAAGAAAGATAGGAGCAGAGAAAGTATCAGACAGTAATACCAAAAGTGGAGGAAGCAGGAAAAAACAGAAGAAAAGGAAACACTAGCTCCATTGTACATTTTTTCCCTCTAGAATTAAAGATATACAGACTAATCATTAGATGTAATGAGATATAAATACAATAATAGTTATATTTATAATTTTATCATAAATAAGTATGTATGTATTAATTATTATATATGTATACATATTTATGTGTGTTAAGAAACAGAAATGATAAAAAATGTAATATTTTTATTAGAAACAAAAAGTTCTTAAAGAATGTACAACTAGATACTATTTTTTATGAAATAACTGTGACGAATAATCGCAAGTTAGATAAACAAATTTACATCAGGGTGTCTGGTAACCGATGGTACAACCAGATGGAAAATGATGTTACGTGAAAAAATAAGTCGAAAATATAAATAAATTTTGTTCATATGACGCGTCATGTAAAATTTTCACATAGAGTCACCCTGTACCCGGTTGTACCACTAATTACAGGACACCTTGTATATACATTGGCGTGCGAAATTAAAGGACCACTAAATTTGTTTTCGACGAAAAATTGTCGATACTTAAACTGTTATAACATCATAAAAAATCATTCAAGTGCATAGTCAATGATATGGTACATATAAAACTTATACTATTTAAAACTCATATAAAAAAATTCATATATTTTTCTCTTCTTTTTACTGTACATGTTAAATAATTTTTGATGTAAAGAAGAAAATTGTCTTACATTTAAGTAAAAGCAGCAAAAACGAAAATGATATATGTATTTAAAATATGATATTCTTATATTCTTATACCTCGTATGTGGTTATATACTGTCGTATCTTGTGCCTCCCCGTAGCGTAAATTTTAAGAACCTCATGTACCGACGTAGCTTGTTGTTCCTCATAGCATGAATTTTGGTGCGGTAAATATGAATTGAGCCGATTAATGCAAAAGCGGAGTAAGTGAATTTGTTGTCTATTTGGTTTGGCACCACGTCTCGAAAGCATGACTTTCATTTTGTTTTGTGCAGAATTGATGTAAGTATATCTTCACTAGTTTCTTGGTGGATAACAGAATAAGTAGGAATCGTCCACTCATTCCCTTACATGTTTACTTTAGCCCTCGTTATCCAGTAATCAAACTTTTTGAATTACACCACTTTTGCATTAAACGGCTCAATTGTGCAGCGACATAGTTGGGTCAATAAACGGAAGAATTTTGACAGAAAATTTATTGATTATCGCTGATAATTATATTTCCAATCGCACGTTAGTTCGCATATTTATTTTCGTTACCATCGGAAGGAACATATTATCCCAATTATTACTTTTCTATATGATCCATCCCAATCAAATTTATTTTTATCAACGTAAATTACTAACAATTTTCTCAATTGGATATCAAATAGATCGCGTTTTATTAATGTAAAACCGAGGGTATAAATAAAGTAAATTAG
Source organism: Bombus impatiens (assembly GCF_000188095.3). Lineage (NCBI taxonomy): Eukaryota > Metazoa > Arthropoda > Insecta > Hymenoptera > Apidae > Bombus > Bombus impatiens. The sequence goes on from NT_176515.1 coordinate 952,075, forward strand.
GAAGATTAGACATGAAATTTATCGTTGAACTTAATGCATTGGGAGTTCAAAACGTAAATAATTGTACAAGTTTTAAAATCTCTTAAATTTGTATTTAAGTTCTTCAAATTAATACAGGGTTCTAAAATTTTCTTCATTTAAAATTCTGTGTTCGATTCTAATCTATTCGATATTCTCCAATTTCATTTAACTTTAAATTCACGAGCAGTGTTTCGAGAAAATAAATCAAATTTACAGATTTATATACGTGGAATAAGCAATACAGCTGAGCGACGGATTGTCGCTCGTTGCTCATCGCTCTTCTGTATGATCACGGTACAAGTGAATGCAATATGGGATTAGAAAGAGCTGCACATTTGCAAATAACGTATACACATTCGGGCAGTAAATAGCGAGTGTAACACCGTTCAACGAACAGTGTCAATGTGCGTGTTGATCAGACAAAGACACGAGTAGCCTCCATGTAGCGTCCTCTTTCTATTCCCATACCGCATCCACTTACACGGTAACGTATGACTCGCGTAATCTATCTTTATATTTTTATGGTATAGGATCGTGGCTTCAGCGTTCCACGGGCAACAACCCAACCTAAAATTCCCCAGGTTTCCTAAAATACAACGATATAAACATATCGTTTCATTTCCCAATATATTTTAATACAATTATTATTATTAGGAAATTACTTGCCAAAACTCTTTGAAGTAAAGGAAATTTAGAAATGAGCTTTTAAATAAGTACATATAGAGGAGATGGTTCATTTTGAAGAGATGTCGCTGTACGTGGAAATGTCGAGGTTGGCAGTGTTGCAAGCTAGGGTTTTGCAAAAGCTACAAATTTGGGTAGTGGCTTTGAGTAACATCGTAACCTTACGACGCGCGACTAACACGTATTGTTGCATGTTATTAATGATTTACCGGGGTTTTTGAAATAATCCATATTTCATTACTACCAATTTATTGTATAGATTAGTGTCAGTGGTAACCGTTTTAGTTCTGGTTGTTTGCTTGTGCCGGTTTGTTGTTGCATCTTCATTAAGAAAGAGTTTATCTGACAATGGGAAACGTTCATACTTGTGGTCCAAACGAAGCTTTGGTCGTATCAGGTATGTATAGATGAATGCTAAATAAGTATTTTTTACAACTCGATCAAGCGGTGCAATATATTAAACTAGAGCTGCCACGCTTGGTATTTTTCGTAGGCTTCTGTCGCTAATTTGAAAAAAGTGACGTAAATTATCGTATGCTACGAATTTTGAGAGATTGTTGTTTTAGAGCAATTTGTATAGAATCTCAGTACATTTATAAAATTAATCGAACGATTAACTTTAATCATCTGACAGTACACCGCCCTTGTCAGTATCAGTTTAGTGTATTTGGTTTCGCTCGTAGTGACACTTCCTAATTTATGCATGTGTCAATAGCTATTTGATTAACACGATACAACGAATGCGCACCGTAGAGAATCTTGGTTATTAATTTCATAACATTGAGAATCTTTTATTTTGCTGCACTAAACATAGGATAATATGATGCGCATGTTGGAATTATTGTTAACGTAAAGATAAATAAGCACGTAATGTGGAAAAATGAATTTTAATTATCAGTTCGTCGTGGAAAAATGTGATTAACATTAATATAATTAATCATACACACACACACATATGTATATGTCCTAAAGTAAGTTCTAAAAGTAAGTTGGAAAATAGATCTGGGTTAAATATCCTCAAGGTGAAATTGATAAACTTAAATGTAATACGTAGCATACATAAGTATGTAGTTTAATTCAAGTAATTGGAAATAGGGTCATAGGGTCAATAGTTTTCACTTGCATAACTATATTATTTTACTATTATTTCTTTATTTAATTACGAAATAATTTGGCTCCTGCGAAAATACTTCAATCGTATGTGAATCATAATTGTAAATATTACTGGAAGTTATATTCTTCTGCATACATGCAGCCATGCACTTGGATAGCTACTTTGTTAAAAATATTACAAATAAACGAATCTGTGTATCTAGTCTATGTATTTGAACTTGTTCATTTATCGTTTGTGATAGACGATAAGAGCTAGCACAAAAGGCTTCATTTAATTGCAAGGTATGAATTGCGTAATAAAAATTAGAATGAAATAATTATTGATTAATTCATATAGATTCTAGAGCGAAGCGGTCGATATATTACAGATATACATATATTATTATACATACGATAATTACCGATATCCCATCCACCTCACCGATTTCGATAATTTTGAAATATGTCGTCGGGGACATGATTCTGAAAAATTTTTTCCTATACATACAACCACCGCTCGGTAATAGTTTTCTAGATATTCACAAAAGACTGTCAACCACCATCACCACAGTGAATCCAACCTATAATTGTGCGTCCACTAGATTTAATTAGATATTTATATTAAGTAATATTTACTTATTTATAACATTTACTTATAAATTATACTTATCTATAATAAGTATTAACTTATTATAAATAATTAGCCATGTCACTGCGCCACGCCAGAAAAAATTACTGAAAATCCTCAATGCGAGAATTGATTGTAAATATTAATAAATAAAAAAAAAAATTGTGCGTCCATGGCAGGGTATGCATTAGTATTGGCCGGATAAAATAACGTCTAACACAAATCTAATTCTTATTTTTTGTTTATAACTTATATAGATTTTGGGATAGGTGTGATTTTATCCGGTCTCCTCACGGCAGCAGGAAACCAATACTTCCGCATAGGCTGTCACGGATGCACAACTATAGGCAGAATTCACTAGTAGCAGTAGTAGTAATGATAGCGACAGATTTTTGCAAATATCCTAGAATCCGTGGCCGAGCGACGATTATATGTACAGAGAGAAGTTATTTAAAATGTTGATTTCTACAATATATTAAAAAATCCTCGAAATTAGTGAGGATACTTAGGATAAAACCTACTAAATGTTTTAGAGTTGTTGCAAAAAGTTTTCGAATTTTATTTTCATGAATTTCATCTTTTCAGAAATAAACGTAAAATAATCGAAATGATGATAAATAAAAAATGGTTATTATCTAATCGGTTGCCATTTTCACATGTATTTTTTCGCAGAAGTATTTTTATGGAAAGAGGAAGTATGACTCATCCTCCATATTCTTGTCGTACACGCAAACCATTTGTTATCTTTTATAAGATTGATGAAGCGAAATTACTCTTCCCCACGATAATATTGTACAATGTAGCTTTTACAATTACAATTCTAACCTACAACGTTCGTGGCCTTCGTATTTCAACAAGAAAGGAAAATATCAATTAACTAATTACTATATCGTGCCCCCTCTTTGATCGAAACATGTTTCGTATAACAAACAGTTCATAATTAATTTAAGTGGTACACTTAGGTGTATCATTTTGTTATGATCCAATTAAAAACGAACATCTTTAATGTATTGGGTCTAAGTTAGTTTCTTAATCCGCCCGCCGTGAGGAAAATCTAATCTAATACATCGATGATATTTAATCGAGTAATATTACAACAGACATTTCTTGCTGTCGCTACGCGGTTGTGCACGGAGCTTTCGTGTTCAAAAATTATTGAAATCGGAGGGTAGATAGTTTTTGTGCAATTTCAGCAGAATTCTTCCTTCGTTGTTCAACTAGATGGAAATGCATATATCTACATCGATCCACGAGTCGTAAAAATGTCGGTATTGCGTGGAAACGCAAATTGGCTTTTGTAGTAGGAAAAATAATCTTTTATATTTGGACGAATATTCGTATTCTATTGACATTATAGTAGGCACTATATATATACAGGGTGGTTGGTAACTGGCGGTACAAGCGGAAAAGGGGTGATTCTAGGCGAAAAAAGAAGTTGAAAATATAGAATAAAAATTTTTCGTTCGAAGCTTCGGATAAAATAACGTCTAACACAAATCTAATTCTTATTTTTTGTTTATAACTTATATAGATTTTGGGATAGGTGTGATTTTATCCGGTCTCCTCACGGCAGCAGGAAACCAATACTTCCGCATAGGCTGTCACGGATGCACAACTATAGGCAGAATTCACTAGTAGCAGTAGTAGTAATGATAGCGACAGATTTTTGCAAATATCCTAGAATCCGTGGCCGAGCGACGATTATATGTACAGAGAGAAGTTATTTAAAATGTTGATTTCTACAATATATTAAAAAATCCTCGAAATTAGTGAGGATACTTAGGATAAAACCTACTAAATGTTTTAGAGTTGTTGCAAAAAGTTTTCGAATTTTATTTTCATGAATTTCATCTTTTCAGAAATAAACGTAAAATAATCGAAATGATGATAAATAAAAAATGGTTATTATCTAATCGGTTGCCATTTTCACATGTATTTTTTCGCAGAAGTATTTTTATGGAAAGAGGAAGTATGACTCATCCTCCATATTCTTGTCGTACACGCAAACCATTTGTTATCTTTTATAAGATTGATGAAGCGAAATTACTCTTCCCCACGATAATATTGTACAATGTAGCTTTTACAATTACAATTCTAACCTACAACGTTCGTGGCCTTCGTATTTCAACAAGAAAGGAAAATATCAATTAACTAATTACTATATCGTGCCCCCTCTTTGATCGAAACATGTTTCGTATAACAAACAGTTCATAATTAATTTAAGTGGTACACTTAGGTGTATCATTTTGTTATGATCCAATTAAAAACGAACATCTTTAATGTATTGGGTCTAAGTTAGTTTCTTAATCCGCCCGCCGTGAGGAAAATCTAATCTAATACATCGATGATATTTAATCGAGTAATATTACAACAGACATTTCTTGCTGTCGCTACGCGGTTGTGCACGGAGCTTTCGTGTTCAAAAATTATTGAAATCGGAGGGTAGATAGTTTTTGTGCAATTTCAGCAGAATTCTTCCTTCGTTGTTCAACTAGATGGAAATGCATATATCTACATCGATCCACGAGTCGTAAAAATGTCGGTATTGCGTGGAAACGCAAATTGGCTTTTGTAGTAGGAAAAATAATCTTTTATATTTGGACGAATATTCGTATTCTATTGACATTATAGTAGGCACTATATATATACAGGGTGGTTGGTAACTGGCGGTACAAGCGGAAAAGGGGTGATTCTAGGCGAAAAAAGAAGTTGAAAATATAGAATAAAAATTTTTCGTTCGAAGCTTTGTTTTCGAGAAAATCGACTTTGAATTTTCGCTCGGTACGCGTGCAGTTTATCACGTCTCGTTATAACGGATCTCACTATAGATCGTTGTCCCGATGGAAAAATGAAAAAAAGAAAATTTTTTTATTCTATATTTTCAATTTCTTTTTTCGCGTAGAATCACTCCCTTTCAGCCACCAATTACCAACCACCCTGTATATGTGTGTATAGCATTAAATTAATGTAAGGATTGTACCAAGCAGATTGTTGTTAAGAATAACCTTGCAATGTATTATCGTCTATTACTTTTGACATTACTTTTTGTTGAAGTGATTCTCACTTCTAGGAAAACATATTGCATTTGCAAGTTCCACTGTAGCGATAGAAGGTCAATGTTTCCGATCTTAAATTGCATCCCTAGTAATCGTCGGAATCAAACTGGTGTTTCTTACACTCGGATGAACACGTTTGTTTATAAAATTAAGTACCAAGTTTTTCCATGGCCCTTGCTCTGGAAACTTCGACTTTCATCAAAATTCCGATGTCGTCGGGGTGGCTCAGATAATTAAAGCGGATAATAAAAAACGCGAGCCTCTCGCAGCCAGTGATGGTTAGCGGTCCTTTTCGATCTAATATGAAATCCTCGACCTTGTGGCTTGAAATTATTCGCTTGATCCTACATGTTTGTGCCTGCTTGATCGCGCACGGTGAAGTTTGGTCCACCGTACGTATCCACCCTTCGCTTTGGCTCTAGGAATCCTACACCTGCGACCGATTACCGCTCTGCAGTATCGGTCGGATGGTTTCGTTTCGTACATTCGATCGATCATTGAGACAGTTTGTAAAAAGGGCATAAGCAGCAGAGCAATGGCTATAAAGAAATTCTCATCGAGACCAGCTTTGATCAGGAGAACGCCGACATTCACAATGAAATCGTATCGAGAATTCGGACCGATCGTTACATTCGCTGAGAATAGTTGATTTTCGTGAAGGATGTTCGGAATCATCATTAGACTGCCGATCATGCGTTCCTCCGGTGTAGAGTCAAAATTCTCGAAATTTGTATATAGCTGATTATATTTAATGGCTACGCGTAATAATTCGAGATGGAAGTTATAAATTGTTCATTTTTTTATTACTATTCGTCGATCGAAGTTTACATTATTTGTTACATCGATACGGTATATGTGATACAATGTACATACAATTATCGAATATAAGTAATACGTACTTATATTTACGTCAAAGGATAATTCAATTAACGAATTAATCGAACGATAGGTACAACTTTTGGTATTTTATTTTATAAATGTACGATAAGACGAAGATTCGACCCTTTGTTCAACCATTTCATTCGAATATATAGGTGAGAAATTTGTTATCACTCGTCTATTGATTAACACGTACTTCTCTTTGATAAATTTCAATATCGAATAACTACAAAAAAAAAAATTATTAAAAATGGGTGCAGTATGATGCATTGATTGTGATGTTAGACTTCCGATTAATAGTATACGATTTCGATTACTATCTCGCTAATAAACTATAAGAATTCTTCTCTTTACATAAAATAACGAATGTTCGTGTCGAAGAAAAAAGTTTAATCTTCTGAACGGTACACAGGATTTAAATATGTATTATGTTTGTGACATTCGTTGTTCATAGTTGCAGATTAGTTTTTAAAATATTCTGGCTTGAAAGTTTAATTACACACAGATTTGTTGCGGAGAAGTTACGTAATAAGATATGGCACGTGCACGAAGAAAAAAAAAGAACCTGAGAAAAAAAGAGCTCGCTTATTGAACAAAAATTGTATGGTTATTCTCGAGGAAAATAGGTAATAGGGTAAGTAGGAAAAAGAATTCGAGAGGAGGTAAACTTGTGTTCATCTATTCAAAAGTCGCTATTTTGAATCAAATAGCGTGATAGTTATGAAATTTGCCATTCCATGTTGCCATGGAATTTTTCATTCGTAAAGGACTTCTCGTTCGTTTAAATCAAAAGAAACAGATATTTTTCTTAAAGTACATAACGCGTTGTGTTATATAACATAGTTAAGTCTCGCGTAAAATATCCTTTATTTTCTTGAGATACAGGATTGGTGTTTCTTCGTGCAATTTAGTCAAATTTTCTGTTATTATTTATTTTATTTAAAGTTGCATCGATTATCACCATGGTCTAATTTTTCTTGACATTCGGTGAATAAATTCTGTTACACAATTTTTTAATCTGTAGTTTCGTATCTTTCCTCCTCGTCCGTGTTGCACGATCGTATTTCGATCCCTGCAATTCAGTTTACCTCCGATGATAACAACCGTGTAACGAGACAAGTATTACGTGAAATTCATGTAATTATCCGGAGATGCGGATACGAGCTATCTGCCCACCTGTGTGCAATGCGTTTACGTCATAAGCTTCTTGATCGATGATAAAATATTAACATTAATTCGTAATTTCTGCTTGTAGAGCACGATCTGATTCTATATGTAAGAAGGTTCCCTATTTCGCTTTTTTCGATGATCGTTTCATAGCTTGTAATTAAATTTTGTAAAATTATAAACTTTACAGTTAATCCAACCATACGATGAAGTTATTTCATTTTCGATGCAATTTGATTCGTTCGCTGTATCGGATCGTTTTGTAACAACCTTTCACTTAACGATAATACTACGGTTAATTTAACAAAATTTCATTTTTATGTACATATAATCAAGTACACACACACACACACATACACACGCGCGCACGCACGAACACACAAAAGAGTACAAATCTACCAACAACAAAACGTAACTAAAGTACCAACAGATATATCTATCTAGTAAAGATCAACAACTTTTTACTAACTTTTACTCGATCCGCTAATAGCTTCTTCTCGCAGTTTCTACCGTCAGCCAATCGTTCTTTACGAGATCGGCTCCCTTCTCTCCGATCATAATTACCGGCGCGTTCGTGTTTCCGCTACAAATGGTAGGCATGATCGACGCGTCGATCACCCTCAACCCTTCGATTCCGTGTACCTTCAGCCTAAAATCGACGACGGCGGTGGGATCGGTGGAAGGGCCCATCTTCGTTGTTCCGACCGGATGATAAATGGTCATCGAAATATGTCGAATGTGACACTCCCAGTACGCGTCCGAAGCAAATTTCAGGTGTTTGCACCCAGGCAGTTTGATCCTGTGAACTCTCGATCCAAACTGCTTAAAAACCTTCGCCTCGCTAACTCTGATCGCGATTTTCGCACCTTCGACCAAAGTGGCGATGTCCATCGGATCGGAGAAATAATTAGCGTCGATGAGCGGGCTATGAAACGGATTGGAACTACGTAGCCTGACCGTGCCTCTCGATCTAGGCCTGAGCAGAAGAGGCATGATGGTCCATGCGTCCTTATTCGTTATAGGTCTGTACACGGTATCGTACACTTGATCGGTTATTCCGAGAATCTTCCTAACTTGCACGCCGTCGTCTGAATTTATGGACGCCGGCGCCATGTGTAATTGAATGTCCGGATAATCGATGGACCGATTGGCGTATTTCGTGTTGACGAAGGCGTAGCCCTCGACGCCGCCTAGAGTGGTCATCGGACCCCTTCCATTCGCCACGTAATGCATCGTTACCGGAGCCGCTTGCAGCCGATCCTGAACAATAGCCACGGGTTTGTCTATCAGGAACGTCAAACCACCCATGCCAACGTGATCCTGTAGATTGTCGCCCACTCGAAGGTCCTTGATCACCGGTATTCCAACGTGACGCAGGTGTTCCTTCGGTCCTACACCGGATAACATGAGAATCTGAGCGCTATTTATCGCTCCGGCCGAAAGAATCACTTCCTTTCTCGCTCGGACCATTTGTCTGCGACCATCCCTGACAAACTCGACGCCTGTTGCTTTCATGGTGACAGGGTTGATCAGAACTCTGGTTACGTGAGAATTCATGGCGGTGTGAATGTTCCTGCGCAGTCGAATTGGTCGCAGAAACGCCTTCGCCGTCGAGCATCTGCTACCTCGGCGGATCGTCCCTTGAGCTATCATAAATCCCGTTTGCTCTTGTCCGTTTATATCCCTGTTCTCGTAGCCCATCTCCGTTCCTGCTTGAACGAACGCCACTACCAAAGGAGTCTTCCACGGAGATTCTTGCACCGTCAAGTACCCACCAGTCGAGTGATACGGACTCCTCTGCAAGTAGGGATTCCTGTTATCCTCGGATTTCTTAAAATAATACAACGCCTGGTCGTATCCCCAACCAGGATTGCCCATCGACTCCCAGTAATCGTAATCGTGTCTGTTCCCTCTGACGTATAACATGTAATTGAGCACGCTCGAACCACCTAGAACTTTGCCACGAGGCCAATTACAGCGACCACCTTTCATAGCCAGACAGGCTCTCCCCGTCGGTTCTGTTTTATATTTCCAATCTAATTTCGTCAATTGAAGATACGCCGCCAACGAAGGTACGTCGGTTACTTCGTTCTCATCCGGACCAGCCTCTAGTAGAAGAACGTTCCATTTTGATATTTCTGATAGCCGATTAGCTACGACAGCCCCGGCTGATCCAGCTCCCACGATCACGAAATCGTATTCCGCGTAGAGAGGATATTTGTCGATAGGCCGACTCTCCGGGTCCAGTTGATCGTATCGATAGTAGGACAGACCTGCTATTAATAGGGGGATTAGCCACAAACTCGTGCCCACCAGGCTCAAAGCACCCTTCAAGGCTGACGTGACCACGAGCGCGCTGAATACCATTCTTTTCCACTAGATAGATTCTTAAATTTCACCGAATGATATTTCCGATTTTGAAGTGTTTTCGCTGCTTCGTATGTCATCATGAAAGAATGTCTGGTGGCCGCGTGCGGATTTTCTCGATACGATGTACTTTGGATGATACGCGGGGATTTACGTTCTTCATTGCTTCTCTGTAAACAAACGAACGACGAGCGTTAAACCAGATAAAAGAGATAGATAAGCTGTGAATTTTTATACATTCGTGGGAAATTTCTTTGCGAAAGAATGCTCGAATCGTAGACAGGGTGGTTGGTAATTGGTGGTACAAACGGAAAAGGGGTGATTCTAGGCGAAAAAAGAAGTCGAAAATATAGAATAAAAATTTTCTTTTTTAATTTTTCCATCGAGACAACGATCTACAGTGAGATCCGTTATAACGAGACGCGATAAACTGCACGCGTACCGAGCGAAAATTCAAAGTCGATTTTCTCGAAAACAAAGCCTCGAACGAAAAATTTTTATTCTATATTTTCGACTTCTT
>NT_176515.1:963269-1051251 GCF_000188095.3 Bombus impatiens
GAGAAAAAAAAAGACGAAAATATAGAATAAAAATTTTCTTTTTTAATTTTTCCATCGAGACAACGATCTACAGTGAGATCCGTTATAACGAGACGCGATAAACTGCACGCGTACCGAGCGAAAATTCAAAGTCGATTTTCTCGAAAACAAAGCCTCGAACGAAAAATTTTTATTCTATATTTTCGACTTCTTTTTTCGCCTAGAATCACCCCCTTTCCGCTTGTACCACCAGTTACCAACCACTCTATATAATACGTGCGTTTTGTGAATATGTAATATGGAAAATACGAAAGTATCGTAATTTTTAGCGGGTTAAACAATTCCAGTTTGAAATTATATTCATGAAAATATCAATTTGTATAAACATCTACGGTCTAGTAAATAAATATCGTTGGGATATAAATGTTGGTCTACTATTATGGCTGGTGACACTAGTGATAATTATTCTTTCATGAAACCGAATCTTAGATACAAGTTGCAGAGAGATTCTAATTGCTAGTCTATTTGTATTTGATTGCTCGAGATTGAGTCGTTAACATTGTGCTATAGTAATTTTGCCAAGCAAATCAATCTTTCAATTAGAAATTAGAATGGATTAGACGCTCGTAGAGATCGATAATCCGAAACTTTCAACGAATGGAGAATCTTTCGATTCACGGAGGACTGCGCGCTTACCGTTAAAACTTGCAAATCAAAAACAAGCAAACCTGCTGACCACTCGTCTATCGTCTATTTTTCTAATTGTTTTACCAAGCGATATACGTATGTATGTAGATAGATGTTCTAGCAATTGTACGCTAGGGCTCGTACGTCAACTTCTATTCGACGATTACGCGATTAATCAAAACATCGATTAAGCACGATCGATCCCGCGTACAAAGCATCGATTTTCAAATCGGTAAACGAGAAATTACACGATCCCCCGTTCAATTTCTGCCTTTCAAATTCCGGACGCTTAAAGTTTTCTCATCGGGCAAGGGAAAGGAAACGATCGTGGTAATCAGTACGGGTAAATCGCGTTTCAGTACGACGTACTACGAATCCTGTTGGACGATGCGGAAGGAAGGAAGAAAATTGTAGGAAATAGAGCTGGCCCTAATTAGCAGCACGTGGAACTCGACGCGATTTGACGGGCAGCATGCGTCGCGGTTTATCGATTAATTCTCGCGTAAACCGGCCTACAAATTAATCAAGTTGTGTGTTTGCCGGTAGAATGGGTAAGATGGTGATCTCGTAACAGGGGAAGGTGAAAGTGTTCCATCCACGTAAACCTCTGTCACGTTCGTTTTCGTCCACGGATTTCTGCCGGTTATGTTACGTGTCCTCTCTCTGCTTGCGTTTCTTACGCCTCGACTACCATCCACGCTCTCGGCTTACGCTACAATCTTCCTGATCTGACTCGAGTATTCCTGATTCGGGTTATTCGAATATCGCGGCCCTTGCTTTTCTCTTCTTGTAGCCGCCGATACACGCGTTCGTTTGGTGTCTTAAATCTAGAACGTGCACTTTCGTATTTTACGAGTAACGAAATTTCTTGGGGTTTGTAGCATTTCTCATCGTTAGACTGCGAATTTCTATACATTTATAGGAGACTCGAGAGTGCATAGTTTCACAGAATGCACATAATGCGAAAAGATATAATATATAAAATATCCACGGTTTAATACTTTCCATAACATTTGATAGACGAAACAATTTTCTATGCAAGTTCTACTCTTTCAATTATATTCCGGAAAGTACGAATCTGCAGCCTATCGATCGTGGATCGTCGGCTGGAAACTGCGATAAAACGTTCGACTGACGATAATAGATGAAAGTTGCGGGAGTAGAACGATAGAAGTTGCTCTCGAAATGGATATAGAGAACGAGAAACGCGTAATCGAACGAGCGCTGTTGTAACAATTAACGAGCTTGGACTATTGCTGATGTAGCAAACAGCAGTGGAGAGAGTAAGTAGGAGGATCGATCACCGCTTTATTTAGGTTAATAGGTTCTGGAATGAGTCTTTGTAGGTTTTCGCAGTAGATAAATGGTTGCTTGTAAGTTGTACGACCGGTTAGTTTGTGGAAGATGATTTTCCATAGAAATATAAATCTATATGGGTGACACGAATTATTTTATTTTTAAATGGATAAAATTACTCGTAGAATTACTCGACGAACGAGTAGCTGGATAAATTATATTATGCCCAATTAATATCTTAACTACCATATTTTTCCTATAGTCGCTGCTGTAGACAAAATCGCTACAGAGAAATTGATCAAGCGTAAATTATTCAAACGCAGAAATATTCGCAGAAAAAACCTGGCTGTATCATGCGTCGATTTTACATTTGCTTCGGGAGAAAACGCATCTATTATGCTTAAAATGTTATTTCCATCGTTCGTGTCCGCCGAGTCACGAAAGAACCCGTGTTTTGCATCGGTAAAAAAAGATACGAGAAAGTTTTAAAACCACCTGCGTTCGTTATAACGCGGAAAACGCGATATTCGTACGATTCTATCAAAGGGAAAAAGAATGGAAAAAGAAAGAGAAAAAAGCAATTTTATCGAGTTGTTGCTCATCGAAATGGGTCTCGGGGATAGAGATCCTCGCAAACCGAACTGAAACAACGTTGTTTCCAATCGATGAACGAACGAACGAACGGTGAGAACGCAAGCTAGGAAAAATCATAGTCTCTATCGCCTCGCAATTTCTGCATCGCGCAAGAAAATAACGCGGAAATTGGCAACTTTTCTCTCTGAAAGACGCGTTCTCTATTCTCTTAGATTATCGCATTTAGATCGAACGTGTAACTCTCTTCGCGCTACGTAATGGGATATTTGTTCGTTGCGCGCGATTCTTGGGAATAATTACATTCATTTTTTATCTCAAGACGATCATAAATAATGTCGTGAATAATGTCAAATGTTGTAACTTTTTTTCTTGAACGCGTTGTAGTTGAAATCTCATTTGCGTACAAAAAGAGGAATTGTAATGTACAATGCTGCTGGTAGTAGGAAAATAAAATAAGACAGACAGACACACACACACACACACACACACATGTATATGTATATATGTACGTGCAATAAGTACCTATTACAGAAATATTATACGATGTACTACTTTTGTCACGTGCAAAATATATTCGCTTATTTGGTCGAATCAATCAAGGTTTATCACCACGATCAACGCACTCGTCGTTTTTCGCTATAGCGCTAACGAAGTTTTAAAACTTTTTCCTCGACACGTTTATGAAAATTAGCGAATATACGTTATTATATATCATGGACGTTAAAGTCGACAAGTTACCATTATAATAGAGACGTTATTTCTGCCGAAAAACGTGATTAGAAATTGACGTTTAACGACTACAAATCGACTACTCGTTTAACATTTTCAACGACGATACGTATCCTGTACACGATCCTGCTTTCTTGTTTCAGGTAAGAGTTTTGCCGACTGCTTGATCACCAAGCACCCAGCCACGTGAGTTCAGCGTAAATTAGTTTTTCTTTGAGCGACGTAAAGGAGAGATCCGTCGAAACTTGGAACACGCGTTCACGTCTCTCATTGCGTGGATTATTTCGTTCGTGACGAGTGTAATGTTTCGCTGTTTCTTAAAAAAAAAGGACGATACTCGGTGATAGCGATAACGATAGTAATAATAATGATAAATAGGATGATATTAAAATTGTTTTCATTAGAGAGGCATCACGAAACATTCTCGATTCAATGAGAAAATTTTACAGAGTTATTGCGTAACCACTTGCGACTTTCTTTCTTTAAATGACTTTCAACGGCGAAAGAAAGTATATAAGATAATCGAGCACGAGTAACGTCGATGTATGCAGTTTGTTTGAATTTCTTTCTTTTTTCTATTTTTTTTTTTTTTTATTTCTTCTATTTTTTCCTTTCTTGGAATTTCTTGATATCTTAAGCAGGAGTGTTAGATCTATGAGATGTATTTAAAACAAGAATTCGAGATGCGTGTCTTCGTGGTGAGCACGAAAGAGTTACGTAAGCTGAGATATTTAAAAAGGTGCGCCAGGAAATTATATTCTATTTTCTATCTTTTTCGTTAATTTATATATTTATATATGTTATGTTTATTATTTTTTATATTAATTTATTCTATATTTTGTACTTTTGTATTTTTTGGCAAAATATTTGAATAAAATGATTTATAGCGGTGCGTTGTAGTCTATTTTTTTTTGTCTTTTCTTCTTTTTCTAAACGCATTAGCATTGATCTCTGGAAATCTGGTCGGATCTAATCTGGATTTTGTATGAATTTTATCGCATAGCATAAGACTGCGTAATATCGTAAAACCGGTCTTATGTTAGATGTTTACAGCGAAAAGACAGATGTAACACTCTCATCGTTTGTTTAGAAACTCACGAATGACGAAATAAGTTGTAACCTATTTTATTATTTTATTCCCTTTTCGCTCGTTTTAGTATCGAATCTTTTATAATTGATATTTTAGTTCTCGTAATCTTAAATTTCTCTTATTCTCTATTTCTTTTTTACTTTATCTTTTATTATCTACTAAATGATCTACTAAATCGATTATCTACTTTACTCGAATCACATACTCTTATATCGTATTATACCGATATTTTCGATAATTTTGTTCGAGTTATTTGTTATTGAATTAAATTAAAATAATGGAAAACAGAATGAAATAGTAACGACTTTGGATAAACGTTAGGGATCGTGTTTTGCAATAGAAAAGGACTCGCATATGAAAGATTCGCTCATGAAACGCAATTAGATACCACCACATGGCAACGCCAGTAGTGAATAACGTAAAAATCTATACGTAATCTAAGCGTAAAGATCTATGTCACCGTTCCACAGCCTTGATCTGTGCTGCCTGCTATGAATATTACTCCGATTCTCGGCTTGCACGATATTTACCGAGACTATTATCGCATGTAGTCGATTTTTAAATGAATCGCACTCTTCGATTTTATTATAATCTGCAGATGTTCGCGCGGCTGTTTTTCAATACATTCAAAATGACAAGATTAACATTGTATTATTTCTCCATATTTCATACATCTTTCACTTGTCCCACGGAAATGAAAAATTGTTTACCGAACGTTCGTTTTACAAATAAGAATCGCAAACTCTATTGCAAACGAACACTCGGAAAAAATCTGATTTCGCTTATGTCTAGTTGATGGGGAAATTGTCTGCTGGACAATTCGATAATATCTTTTGTGTTTGTGGAAACTCGTAAAATCGGCTATTACGTCTTTCGTGGCCAGTGACGATCGGGTTGCTAGAAACGACAGAAATATTAAAGATTCGAAACTCTGTATATTTTCTTACGAATGAATATATGTTACTCGAGTTGGACAGAACAGAGAGAAATTTACTATGCGTAACCTATAGTTACACAAGTTTGTTATAATTCTGTCTAACACTCTGTATCAACGTTACTTGGCTTTCTCGCGAAATATCTGAAATGTCGCACCCGATTCTGATAATTTCCGTATCAATCTTTCTCACTGTATGTCTCACCTTATATCGTTTCAACGTCGGTAGATTCGTCTTGCAGTGATTCACAAAAGTATTCGAACGCTTACCACAAAAAATTTTTCTGGCTACGTATATCATGTGCATCCTACGAAATATCCTTACACATATATCTCTAAAATCTGGTTAGCGCTGTAACAAGACGCGACTATCGTGTTTAAAAAATGTATATAGAAGTTGCAAGAGATTTATTGCAAATACACGCTTATTGTTAGCGAAAAATTAGTATACAGCATAAATGATAGTCTTAAACGTATAATTAGTGTTAAAAATGCTTTCACCAAATATCGTGCTTCATCACTATGGTAAATAATTGACTGTTCAAATACTTTGCACATGCCTCCAATATAACGATGCGGCGGTCGTGTCTCGTTACAGTGCTAATGAAATTTCAAAATGTTTCGTATAATATATATCTACGTAAGAGGTTTCTATATTTCCTATACTTTGTAAAGTTCCTTCGACGACCCTGGATTATCTAACGGGCAGTCCTTAGAACTTTCTCCGGGAGAATTCTCCCGTGATGTCGGAGGAGCATGTGCCAATATATCTCCGAACAGAAACCGAACACTTTTGCGAACCGCTTACCTTCGTTAAGATGTTTACGAAGCTTCTCTCCCCATGAAGTCTGTCGATTTTCCATTAAATCCTTCGAATCGACTTCCTCTTTATTTGGATCGTCTACATGGATGGTATCGATCGGTATCGCGAATCCGTAATTCCGAATCGCCAACCAAATGGAATGAAACTACTTTCTTCTCGGTGGAATTAGACGATGAACGCAGGAACGATCGCGAGGACGCGCGATTTTCGGCAGGATCGATCGATGCAAGTGGTTCACCAGTTTCGAAACGATAGTAGAATGACGGGTAAGTATCTCGGAAAAACGATAGAGCACTGTGCCGATACTACGCTCTCTGATCGTTTTACTCTCACCGTCCTTATCCGTCTGACTAACCGATGCCTGGGTTTTCTCGTCCTTCTCGAAGGCTCCCAACCGTACGTTTGGCAGTGAAAGTATTCTCTTCCTGTGGTTACCTACGCGCACCTATCCTCCCCTCCCCCCTAACAATGTGGTAACAGCTGGTGCTTACACTAGGTTGCCATTACCTTCCGTACACACGCTTTACGTTACATCCGTAAGAGTTCCTGCCGCTTCCTTTCGGACACGCGCCTTTCTTTCGACCCATGTCTTCTACGTTTTGATTTTAGTACGATCTCTCGATCAAAGTTTCGACAGAGTATCTCTTCTTGCGACACGCGCTCTATCTATGGAAATTGCTTACATTTTTTCGAGAAAGCATCTACTCTTAAACTTAATACGCGTTTATTCGAACATTTATATAACGTTTTTGGTTTCCACCTTAAGGCTGTTTTTATTACATTTGCATTACGCCGCATAATCAAATAAGATTTATATAGTTACCGTGGTAGTGGTCAACTATTTTTTTTACACAATTATCGCGGGGAAGTAATACATTGGGATCGTATATTTGCGAGAAGATTAATGTGTGTCGTGTTGTGAAACATCTGACATCGCTACGTGACTTCCATCACGACTAGAGTTTGCAATACTACCGATGACGAGCTGCCTACGAATTTCGAGTAAGAGAAAGAAAGTTCTGTCGAACAACCCAGTTCGTCGTTCGAACACGTTTCCTCGTGTCAACCGATTTATCTTAAACGAATACCGTCGCTGTAACGACAGGCACTCGTGCCAATTACAAAGACTGGACTGCAAGAAGTAAACATTTTTCTGACTCGTTTAATACGTGGCCATTATGCGTTCTGATATTTCAAACGTGCAAAACAAATTTCAACAGAAAAGAAGAAGAGTTCCCGAAAGCTTAATTCGTCTGTTTCCCCGGTGTTCTTTCCCTTCACCTAAACGTAAATTCTTACTGAAAAATCGCGTAAGAACGACGACACAGCCATTTCTAGGACACGTTGTTCGTACGTTTGCAGTCAAGTGTAATTAAGAAATCGTTTCAATTATGGTACGAGTTTTCTTCTCGGAACCAGTACGCCGATAGATCATCTGAAAGTGCGTCTAAAATTCATCCGATGTCTGAGAATCCGATGTAAAGCTCCTGCTGAAACGAAGGACCGTCCGTTTTTCTGAGACTCGATGATCGCCCGGTGGAATGTAATTAACCGAAAAAGTTAAATCGCGCGTTGATAATCTGTTGTCGAGTGCGGGATCGGGTCAACGGTCTGGAAATATAGCAAAGTACATAACGGCCGGCTGATCGACGTCTACATCGTCCCTCGACTCGATCCTGTTTCCTAGCGTCGATTACATCCGGTTCTATTACATTCGTGCGGTAACTTCTTGGCACGCGTGTAATAACGCACACGCGTGATTACGTATCAAGCTCGATCGATATTCGACTCGTTTTTCGAAATCGCGAGACACGACAATTTTTCAGGTACATCGGGCACCGCGTTCGGTCAGGTTACGCAAAGTGCTTCTTATCGAGACAGTTCGTAATTCGAAGCTATTCGCTAAAACGTTACGCAAATTAGCGCTAGAATAATAACGATTGCGCACCTTCAATCTTATCAGTAAAGCAGCAGGTAAAACGCCACACGTAAAACAAGAAAAATTTATTTCCATGCTGCTCGTACGAGACTGAAATTATCAAGTGTATTATCGTTTACGAGTTTGTCGACGCTTATTTACTTCAAAATATAATTTACTCGCAAAGTTACAAATAGGCTCGGAATCTTTTTATCCTTTGTCACAGCTGTCACACAGTGTTATAACACGATAAAACCTAGTCTTACAAAAGTATTATTTACGAAGTCCATTATTTTCGGCTCATTTAGTTGTCAAGTGGCAGGAACGTTAAAAAAGATTCATCCAAATTGATAGAAACTATCGTGATCGATTGTAACAATAACATTCAACACCGGTTAACATCTTGACGAACCGTGTACTTAATTTTATCGTATTATCGATAAGATTTGAAACAAACAATTTATATTTCAGGTAACGTATATTTGCTGGTCACGTAAGAAAATAGTAGATAACGTTCTTTATCGCTGGTTTCCCATTAATTCGTATATGTTTAATACAAAGTGACCAAAATTCACGCACGCTTACGAGCGTCAGTGTATATGTAAAACATATTTCTTTCGCACTCGTCGTTTTAAAATAACTGCTCCAATATAAAGCGTCTAAAATAGCGATCGAAAGAGATGGTTCGGTGAACATCCCCTGTAACATGAAAATCGACACTGTATCGTTGTCGGCGTCCTAAAATTCACAACCTTGACCATTATTACATGTACCTTACCTGGAATTTTAAATCAATCCTTGTTCCAATAGGTATCTCTGTACATGCTTTTCCAACTTCCCTTCACCTAACTTTCACCGCCCTATGGCCAATCGTATTCAAGATTATTTCGTGATTGGTCTAGTCTCGCTCGCGTAAGACTCGGTATTTGAATTATTTTTCGAAACGTGCGCCAGTCTCGCTGGATTCGATCGACCCACTGTTTTCCATTCGACGAGTTTGAATTTTCCAATAAACTTGTTGCCATTGTTGGCTACTAAATATTTCTTAAATATTTGTTTTTCGTTAAAGTGTGACACGTGTATGTTATGTGTGTTGTGAGTTGATTTTGCGCAGTTTAGGAAAAGAAACGAGAACAGATGGACTTGGGATTGTTTGTTAAAAAAATTGATCAGACTGGCGTATTTTAAATGTTTTGTGGTTCGTTACATTTTGATTACGCAGTTATTGGAAGGAAAAAAACGAGTGTAATTTGTTGATTGAAAAATTTCGCTATGTTTAATAACCCTGATCGTGTCGTTTATCGTACTTATCTGGTTTTTGAAAAAAAAAATTGTACCGCGTTTTTTATCGATTCTCTCGATTATAACATAAGTATTGGGTCAGGTATTTTCGAATATCGACGAATCGTATGGAAACCTCGAGCAAGGGTCTATAGCACATTTTAACCACAGTTTGATTAACAGTAAAGCATGAATCTGCAATCTCTGCCGATCATTTTTAGTAGATACAGGGTTTCGTCAGAGGAAGATGTAACGTTGAGCACAAGAAACACGTTAGCCGTTTGAAAGTTATGGAACAGCGTAACTTAAAAATCGCTTTTATTCGAGGTTTCCATTTAATTCGCGCGTGAAATTGACAGTGTCGTTAGGTGCGATAGAACTTGCATCGAACTAATTCGTTTCCGGTTATAGTTGATATCGCCTCGATAACGTGGACGTTGCACCGTGTTACGCAGGCTCTGTAAAAACACGCGTTACTTTCTAATGGTACGCGAGTATTACGCGTAAGCGATCAATTATCAATTACTGCGTTACGCACGCGCAATTCCACTTTTCGTTTCCTTCATTTTTAATCTAGCGTATTTCAGGTTTACTCGTGTTCGCAAGGAACAGGCGAGAGCGGGGTTTACAATAGTAGCGAATCGTAATCGACGAAAAGGAAATAGGAGAAATCGTGATATTTTCTTTGGGCTTCTCTCGATGATAACATCGAGTAATTTATTAATGCATTTGGAATTAATTAATTCTTCTTCGACTCGCAAAAAGAATGCTGTAATAGCAAAGTTCGAGTCATAAATGCTATCCGCCATTTATTTCCATCTGATAAATATTCATCCAAAGCAATTATACATATTACTTCGCTTCTCACACTACTGCGTTAAAGTTAATTTGTGAACGACCAAAAACGGCGAACGAGATTTTGAAAGAGCCTCCCGACGATACGAAAAATTAGGCAATTCTTAAACAATCTAAATTCTTCAAGGTGAATATTCGATGCTATCTTTGGTAGTTCAGCGGACATTTGTACCCGACGGGGCCACCATCGTCCCAATTACGCCATCGCCTGATGCCGCTTAAGAAAGTGGGAGTCTAAGAAAGTGTTCGTCGTGTCTAGCTTTAAGCGGCTTCGCTCTTGTCATAACTGCTTTCTTTTATTATAGTTATATCCCCTGTAAAATATCCCCGTACCTTGTACCGACGTGAATCGGAAATACGAATGAACTCACGCCCCGTTGCAAACGTAACACGACCGATCACGGCACGACTTTCACTGTCCTCACCTTTCTTCGCACGATGTACCTAAGAATTTGTAAAATTCGCCAGTTTTGCCCTGTATTCGTTTTTCCATCTCTATGATCAAATGTCAAGGCTAAAGGATTTTAAATGGTCGAGGCGTTTTCTAAACTATCGACGATGTTTCTTTCCGATATATTCCACCGCTGCGTTAGAGCCAATCGACAAGATACCTCGCTCTCGTTCCTTTGTCCAATTACGAGTTTTAATCCCATTACGTTCCTTCGACCATTTTTGACCGTCTTATCATTCTTGACAGTCTTATCAGTATATATGTTTCCCAGATTGGATTTTATGCTAAATGTCTTCGTAGAATATTACAAATTCCTTTTGCTCGCTGAAATGGGAACAAGATTAAAATATGACAATTCGAAGATGTCAGCAGCTTTAAAGTAACTAGATATTAGGTCGCAGCTACCAACTCTCCGTAATTGCAATAAGTTTAATAGTTTAAAACGAAATGCAAAAGCGACGTATCTCTTGATCGTGAACGTGTCGATATTGATTTATTTGCCATTGATAAAATAATAGTTATAAGATAAGATAAAATAATAATATTTATCGAATTCCGAAATGATTGTTTAACAAGTTATATCGTTTCGTTAGATGACTATGAGCAAATAACGGTCGTCTAAAATCAAGTACTAGGAATAAACGAAACTATGTACGAGCGTGTTTGACGCCATGGCTGTGTATGTAAAATAACACGTACATATAAAGACAATTGTCATAGTCTATACTGAAACACATAGGTATATATCACATTTTAAAAAAACTAATTCGTCTATTACGATGTACTTCGGTACGCCCTAACGGTGTCTATCGTTGCTTTCCATCTTCAACTTCTTTCGGAACGGTCTACTTGCAGTGAAACCTCGGTGAATCGAGATATACGCGATACAAAATCTTAAAATAGACGCAAACCGTCCGCGAATAAAGCAAGAAAAAACGATTTCACGATCATTGAGATAGGGAAATCTAACGTAGTTTGAATCGTATTGTTGCGCTACGAGTCTGGTATTATTACCAGATCCAAACGAGATTCGTTTAGATCGAGGATATATCAGTGTTTGCACACGCAAATTTAAGATGGCTCGGTGAAAGTAAGAAACTCCGGAACGCAAACGTAAAGTCGCATCGACTGAATTTTCCATAGCATGGAATCCTTTCCTTATTCGCAATGGATGCGTATACTAGTTGAATGTTCGACGCATCGTGCCGATCGAGGTAGAAAATTGAATGTTATTAGGTACGCTTTTAGTAGAAATTTGTAAAGCTGATATTAAGTATGAACAAAAGAAAAATTGAGTATTTGAGTGTGGTTGACGCGTTGCCATTGAGTTTCGCAGGGATAAACGCGGTGCAACATTCGCGGGGAGACGTCAGGATTCGATAGAGGCTCGAATAAAGATCGCGATTAATTTCTGTCATAGTTGGTTTCATCGTATCACAGTCTCCTGGTAGGAAAGAAACTGGCGCGCACGCGAAGCCTCTCTCATCGATCAGTTGTTCTCAACCTTTTCGAAGTTGCGAAACACTTTCGAGATTATAAGGAAAATTGCCAGCGCACCGATAATCGCTAATCGTAATGTCGTGAAACAGATAACGAAAATGTACGTAAACGTAGTTTCTCTTAAAATTTATAGTTGGCAGATTATATAACGGTAAAAAAAAGAACACAAATGACAAAGAAAACGTTATATCGGTAAAAACTGTAGCTAAAATAATTCGTTTAATTTCGCGGAATAGTAATACTCCAGGAAACAGTGGTTAAAAACCACTAACTCGATCGATCTTTTTTCGGTAAATCATTTTTAACCAGCTGCTATATGTATCAAAATGTTGCCCTAAATGTTTCGTCTCGGTATTCCAACAATTGAGATTTTTGTATACTCGTGCTCGGTTGGTCCTCGTTGCGTGCAATTATGGCAACCACGAAAACTTGCGATCCGATTTACTCGATTTGTCTCTTCGGTTTATGAGCCCTTTTTCCGGAAACGATTATCCTAGTTGAGCTAACGATACATAGGCACAGTAGTAGGGTGAAAGAAAGAAGGTGGACTGTGAACGTTATTTCATTTGGATTTCATGGGAATCTTAAACGGGTATCATACAGAGTGTTCGGAGTACGATCGTCAAATTGAATTACACAGACCGTTTATCTCTGGATGGGTTCGAGTACATAGAGTCGTAGCGTAGCCCGAACGAGTGCGTGCGTTTTAAAGCAAATGGTAAGACAACAAGAGGTTAATTGCAAGGTGCTCGTTCAGCGCAACGACGAGCGAGATTCGCATAAAAATAACGAAGATTCTGCCTAATTCAACGCGCGCCAGGAAACTAGGAAGCGGAAACGCGATGCAGAAAGCAACGGGAGAATTCGTATCCTACAACGAAACTTTTGGCACGGAACCTGGTTACGTAAAGCGATTCGCTCGTGAAACGAAAGTTCGCCCACGATCCACGTTCTTCCGAGTTCGCATTACACGCTCTCGTCTCGCGATCCAGGTATGCTCCGTGAGAGCAATTAGATAAAGACAGAAATCACTGGATAGATCGATGAGGTGATGTGAGAATATTCGATCGATGCGCGTAGATAGGCGGCATACAAATAAAATTGATGAACTAAAATTTCTAAAGTAGCGATTGACGCGATTCGTGTGATTTCCTTGCTTTTCATTTCAAATTCGAACAGAGATCATTGTCCTTGCTCGCTGATGCGAGACATAGCGCGAGTTAGGTCAGAAGAAGTTATTAGAAAGATGATAGCGGTTAAGAAACGACTTAAAATACAGAGCTTTATTTACATTCCGTAGGTGATATGATATAAATAAAGCGATATAAATGAGGAGTACATATATATATATATATATATATGTCGGAGATGAAAGGAAAACCGGAGCAGCCTTCCCTTTGCAATTTTGGGAAAATCCTCTAATGCTTTAGCCTAGATTTTATCATAGCTGTAATTAAGCAATTGTTGTCATTCGATCTGATTGTAATTGTTCGAGATTTGTGATAGCGAAATTCGGCTCGAGGTTGATAACTGGTCGCCGAACGTAGCCACGGTCACGGGATGAACGTTTTGCCTGACGGAGGTGTGTAGTGGTTGTATGGTTCTCCCTAGAAATGTGGTTGTGGCGGCATACGGTCTCAAGAACGGGAAGTCTGGACTAGGATATCGGGCTTTTTCCCAACATTCCAGACGGAAAGTCCCCCTGTCCTTTCATCTCCGACATATAAAAAATTATGTTTGTTTTATTTACATATGTAAAATATCCTGTATCTATTAATGTTGTAATCTAGCTTTTTCTAATCTACCGCCCTTTATATACACAATTCCTATATTTTTATAGGTAACTAATTAACCTTAATATTGTATTATTATACGAGGTTTGCTGCTCTCGTCGAACGTCTGTATTTCTGTGAGAAATGGCACGTTTAAATTATTCTTTCCGAATAGAGAATATATTTACAAATTATTTATATTAATAGGAAATAAATAAAAATTTACCGATAAATATTACTGATAAACGCGGAAAGGTATAAAGCTATTTTGTTAGGTAGCAAGGTACGTTTGTTTGGTTTATCCGAGAGTACTTATATCTCTTGGAGATGAGGTACAGGTGTAACGGTTTGGTATCATTGGTGGCTTTCGTTATGAGTTTTCCCGCAAGTCGTCCTTGAAAGTTAAGTCGTTGTGAAAAATACATGCGTTTAGTGCTTTCTTACGCGTTTGGAGGCGAGTATCGCTGATTTTCCAGCAAACCGAGCTGGGAGAAACATCTTTTTCTGCGAAGAAGCGTTACTCCGTTAATCGCGTTTTCACGTTCTAAGCATTTTAAACAACGGAAATCGTTTCAAAGGGTCGTTGATCCTTCCTGTGTCGACTACCTTCCCACGTATCGTTCTCTCTTGTACATCCAGTCCTCCTTGATAATATCGCTTGCCTTTTCACCGATCATAATAGTAGGAGCGTTCGGATTTCCACTGACGATCGTGGGCATGATCGACGCGTCTGCCACTCTCAACCCTTTCACCCCGTACACTCTTAATCTCGGATCCACGACAGCCGTAGAGTCGCTCTTTGGACCCATTTTGCAGGTTCCGGTGGGATGATAAATCGTAAAAGTGAAATGTCGAATCGCGCATTCCCAATAATCGTAAGTGTCGAATAGATACCTGTGGCATCCAGGCATACGAATAGTGTGTGGCCTGGAACCGAATCTCTGAAAGGCCGTCGTGTTGGATAACTGTAACGCGATCCTTATGCCATCGATAAGAACGTCCATGTCCTCTTTGTGGGTGAAATAATTCGGATTAATATCTGGATATACTAATGGGTTCTTGCTCTTTAAGCGCAGCCAACCGGAACTTCTGGGTCTCAATAGAAGCGGCAGAATGGACCAGGTTTCAGCGTGAGTCAGCGGTTTGTACATGGTATTGTACACTCTATCTCGCAGACCTAAGATCTTCTTAATCTGATCTCCACCGTCGGAATTGACAGAACTTGGGCCGAAATGGAACTGAACATCAGGATAGTCGTCCGATTTGTTCGCGTATCTGGTGTTGACGAAGGCCAATCCTTCTATTCCGGGATTGGTCATCGGACCCCTTTCGTTTAGAACGTACTCCAGCATCACGGGAATGGTTTGATAACGGTCCTTCTTGAGGCTGATTGGTTCGTTGACTACGAACGTCAGTCCACCAAGACCCACATGGTCCTGAAGATTGTCGCCGACTCTCAAGTCCGATATCACGGGTATATCGAACTCCGCCAAGTGTTCTCTAGGCCCGATTCCGGATAACATCAGCAGTTGGGCCGAGTTGATCGTGCCAGCCGATAAAACGATCTCCCGTCTGACTCTTATTACTTGCTGACGACCACCCCTAAGGATCTCGATACCGGTGGCTCTCTTGTCGTCGTTGAACATCACCTTCAACGCTTGCGAGTTCATCGCTATATGGAGATTCTGCCTGTGCTTCACCGGTCTCAGGAACGCTTTCGCGGTGGAGCAACGACTGCCTCGACGTATCGTTGACTGGGTTAACATGAAACCGGTCTGACGCGCGCCGTTTATGTCTCGATTCTCATAGCCAAGCTCCTGACCAGCTTGCAAAAACGCGATCGATAACGGTGTTCTCCACGGAGACTCTTGCACGGTCAGGTAACCACCCATGGCATGATAGGGCGTCCTTGCGAGGTAGGGATTGCGGTTGTCCTCGGATTTCAGGAAGTACGGCAGAACCTCGTCGTAACTCCAGCCGACGTTGCCCAGTCTGGCCCAATTGTCGTAGTCACGGCTGAAATAATTAAGATCGTTATGGCGAAAGATGACGGGAAACGCGGGGCGCGACGACAAACGAAATTAAAATATCTCTCTGTTAATCCTGTCTACACGTAAACTTGTTATATTTCAGCTCATGTATAAATTTATAAGATACAAACTTCCGTCACAATTTTCTTTTAGATTCCGATAATGTACTTTTTATATTTTTCTTTCATATCGATTCTTTTTTCTTTTTATGCCTCGCGTAATCGATCGTTAAACGAGATAACTAGAAAATCCATCACTATCGAACTACGTTGTCCACTTTTGAAAAAAAAATCAAAGATTCGATTAATCGATCCTGAATTACCGATTACCCCGGACATAAATCATGGCGTTCAACACGCTGCTGCCACCAAGCACCTTTCCACGTGGCCAGTTGCATCTATCGCCGATCATGGCGAGGCAATAAGCCGAAACGGTCGGTGGCGAAGTTTGGTATTTCCAATCCATTTCCGAGAACTGACTATACGCAGCCAATACGGGGACGTCCGAAATTTCATTTTCGTCACCGCCCGCTTCCACGAGCAACACAGTCCAATTCGATACCTCTGACAATCTCGATGCTATCACCGCACCCGCGCTTCCTCCACCGATCACTATGAAATCGTAC
The DNA here is from genome assembly GCF_000188095.3 of Bombus impatiens. Lineage (NCBI taxonomy): Eukaryota > Metazoa > Arthropoda > Insecta > Hymenoptera > Apidae > Bombus > Bombus impatiens. Next base: position 979,834 of record NT_176515.1, read on the forward strand.
ATTCGTAGAAGCTGAAACGAAAAACATAAGTTAATCGTATGCAAGCAACGTTCGTACGATACTTGATCGATTTGAAAAGCGATATCTTGGAACTTTTGGAATTTGTTCGAAACGGTGAATCGAAAGCGACTCGACTCAGGTTTAAAGATCTATGTGTCTGTTTTGCCGACTGTCGGTAACGACGACTATGGATTTCTGCTTAACGAACAGTTCGATGAAAATAACGTTACTGAAGGGAACAGTTTTATAACTGATGTATAACAACGAACTCTCTTTGCGTCACTCGCGTGCATTTATGATTCTACAAAAGCGTTTTGTATGGTTTACGTATATTAATATTCGAAAAATACCTGGTAGGTATCGGTTGGATGAGATTCTGGATCCGCTTGGTTGTAGCGAAATACGGAGAAGCCGATCGCTAGGAGAGGAATCAGGCTGAATCCGAGGACCGATGCAGTACCTAGCAAAGTAGTTACCCCTATTGCCATTTCCACTTAATTCCACCTCGTGAGAACCACGTCTATTCGGCGAGACTGATGTGGCGCTCGAAACTTCCACGAACGCCAAATTATCTAAAATTTACAAAATTTAATTGTAGTAGTCTGTTTCGACCACTCGCGGAGAGACGCGATCGCGAGGAAGCACGCCAACGGTGCAAGCACGATGTTGACTGTTTGAAAGATGGAAAATCAGTAAAGTTCGGTGATGATGCTGTGGCGGAGGAAAACTAAGGATGGCTGTGTTTAGCGCACGGGATCATTGGATTTGTTGGTGACGATTTTGGCTAAGAGAGCGAGGGAAATAGGCTTCGTTGTTACTTGGTTATTTGCTATAGTGGTGGGTGAGGAAGGATGCTAATCGCTTTCGAGATAAAGTTGCTAGTGGAAGGCCTTCATACGTGAGAAAAGGCAACTTTCCCGTGTCAACCCATGGTGGACAATAAACTTTAGGAAACAATTCAGCGAAAGAATATCTGTTCGGTTCGAAGGATCTCGACTAGGAAATTCCTGAGATTTACGAAGGGTACGCAGTAAGGATCCGAAGACATCTAGCTGTCCGCGAGAATTGATTGTAATTTTAATAAATAAATAAAAACACAAAAAAAAAATCTAGCTGTCATCTCGCCCGCGGTGTGTGGCCTGGTTTACGTAGAGTGTTGCCCGACGCAACATAGTCTATACTAGTTTCTATCATTGTAGCGATCACGAAACGGATGAAAAAAATTGCGCGCGCCAAATAATTATCAGTTAGAAAATCATATGAATATTTATTCGAATAACGAACGGAATATTAAATTATACAGAGGTTGCTAATAAGCAGAAATATAAGATTACTTCCAATTAAAAGCAAATTGTTTAAATAACTCTTCGTTAATAGCCGCGAACGTGTCATTTATCATACCGGTTATCGTAATTGGATTGAATTTCCGAACAAATAAATTTATGGTGTTCCCTTTTTTCCTTGTTTCGTTAAAACATATTTGCCACTGTGGAAAGTATAATATGTTCGTTCCTTCCTTTTTCATATATTACGTATTCGAATAACGTTCAATCACGACATTCCAATCGCTGTAAATTTAAACTTTTTAACATTCACTATTACAAGTAGCGACCACTATTGTAAATAACTTTTCAACCGTTTTAAACCATTTTGTCAATGTCGATTGCCCGGATATTTTATACGGTCACATTTGTTCGTCCTCGTTCTACGTGTTGCACTTTTTCATGACACCACCAGCTTTCTCGAGCAAGCTTCCGAGCTTGTGCACGCGGAAAAGTTTAAAACGTTTGGCGATTCGTGTATACGACGAACGTGTGCCGGCAAATGGCAGCGAGAAAACACAGCACCAGCGGCACTGACTCGAACACCGAGTGCCGAGAGTGAAAACCAAACGTGGCGAGAGGCGCCTCCTTTCCCGAGGCCTCCTGAAATCACGTCCTGAGCCCGTACCGTTTGTTCGCTGGTTTGCGTGGCCGGTCTTTTCCGCTGCGCTTCTCCATCTAGATTACGCGATCGCCCTTTTTCCTTTTGTTTGCTAATCTATCTACGGCTCTTTTCCATTTTCATTTATTCTCCTTCCACCTAATCTCTGAGCGTGTGAACCGTATCTTAAGAAAATTTGTTCTATGATATATAGATGAGAGGAAAGAAATATGAGAAGAGCTTCGGAATGTCGAGGCTCAGCTATCGCAAATTACGAGCACAAAGAAACTTTTAATACATAGCGAAGGGAAAATATTTTGATTTATTTAATTCTTTATTAAAGTCACAAAAATACACTTGGACCTATTCCATCGATTTAAAACAATACCGAAAGTGCGGTATATTAACTAAAGAATGTACCTACGTATCTGACGAAAGCCATCCCAAGCCGTCAGAAATAATGGAAAGTTTTTCAAAGTGGTACGAAACCAATAAGCTCGTAATTAAGGCTAATTAAATACAGCAATATACGAATAATACGAATTATAAGTATTTTTAAATGTAGGAAAATTATACGTGTACTTTCCAAGTGAGAGAGATAGAGAGAGAGAGAGAGAGAGAGAGAGAGAGCGAGAGAGAAAGAGAGAGAGAGAGAGAAAAGGAGCACAGCCAGATCCTTATACGTATCTCGCTAAGATTTCGTTTGTAATCTCGTATTTCCTAGTTATTTTCGTTTGTCCGATCATTTGCAAAATATTTTCGTCCGTTTCGTTGCCCGGTAAAATCTAATTTCTCCAAACAGAACTGCATCATTATGGAATCGTTCCAACGTTCGCCATAAAGGGAACCGAATTAAGAGTCTTTGTACGCGTGTCGGGTCATGAGTCTTTCTCTTTGCCTCCGTGACGGAAGCCACGGAATCTCGCATCGAACCACGCGGATACTTTCTCTCGTCTTCTACGGTCCGCGTGCCATTCAGGATGGTTGACGCTTTTGTGCATCGAATTCGGTCGCTCGTGCATCGTTTCTAGTTCGCGTCTTCTGACTCGCTCCGTTTTTCCAGTTAACCTTGGCCTTCGATCGAAAATTGCGGTGAAAGAAACCTCGGTCTTCCTCCTCCTACTCCGAATGGCCTCGTTCGCCACTTCCGCATCGCTTCACTCGTTCGACATCATCGTTACTAATTCTAAAATTTTCGAACGTAACACGAGCGTTTAGCGTTGCGAGATACCGTTGCCGAGATTCGTTATCGAGACGAATGACTAACTTATAAAATTATTGAGTAAATTAGAGTAAATGATAAGACTTGGCCTGTTGTTTTATGAAAACGCGAATGAGCTTATTACTCGATCTAAGAATTTTTATATCATTCGTTTCAGAATTAACAACTGTATGAAAATACAAATCCTTAAAACGTTTATCCGGAAAACAACAAATAGAGGTATTCATACGAATGCTGCCATTAAAAAGAGACGTAATATCTCGTCTTTCCACTGCGAAAATATCGACAGTGTCCGTATTGTGTAAGTAACGATGAAATCATCCGAATCTTGGCGTTAGAATTTAATCTCGGAATTAAGATTAATAATCCGTGGAAGACACAATGTCTGTGTTGAAATAATATTATGTGATATTTATTAAACAATTATTACAAGAAATATAAGTGTGTTGTGGAATATAGATAGTTGGCTAGTTATTCTCGGACTAGTCAGTCCGATTGACTTAGTGACCCATGGCCCTTGAAAAGGTTGTGAACCCCACTCTCTATGCGGTAGCGAGTGTGACCTGTGTAGGTGTCTGTGTGGCGTCACACGTGCCACGGAACGTTCTAGTAACTTCTCGACGTGCCCAATGTTCCATCCATATCCTTACGCTTCTTCCGCCGAATTCTCGAATTCATGCATGCGCTGGTACATCTCACGAACGCACGCTAGTGGGGGATATCGCTGGGCAACGAAGGGAAGAATCCGTTCGATCAATCATCTCATCTGTATGCGATTGATATCGTTGTATTTCAACACTTGGTCCAATCTATTTCGTCCTGTCATTCGCGATTCGATTCTCGTCGAAGTAACATAGAGTGTTCTGTTAAAAATTTCAAACTACGATACTAGATGGCGCGTGACAGATTATCGTTACTACCTATGCTCGCGTTTCTCGTGAACGTACATTTTTGCTGTATCGTGGGTTAAACGTGACGCAACCTTTTCGATTTCCTCAGACTTTATTAATTAGAGCGAGGAAATTACGATTTCTCGTCGTTTTTGTTTCGTCGCTGAAACGTAAAATTCTTCGGCTGCGTATGCGTTTTAATTCGTAATTTTATCGTTCGCGATCGCAATCGGCGTTACATTTTACAAACTTTCGGTGGTTGGCATGTTTCGCTGAAAACAATGTAGCGCCATTGAAAGCAGCTTGACGCGAATGTCCCCGAAAGTTATTCCAATGTGTACTACTTTCTTTGAATAGCTTTGTTCAGGTTGTTACGCGATTTTCTGCCACAACTGCGTTCTAGATTTATTTATTTAATTGGTTTCTTTTTAGTTCGACACACGCAGCATTTAATACGCGTAATCATGAATGTATGCATATGGTAGTACAATCGATGAATTATGTGGCGAAATTACGCTTAAAATTAAAAGGTAAAAAACGATGCTTCGATTTTTCCGCTGATAAATCGATTTTGTCTAAATTCGGTATAATTTCTGCGTTTGGGTTTAGAATTTTTATTTCTCTTTATAGCTATATCTGACGAGTCATCGCGTTGCCTGTTCATTTATACAGGATGCTCCAGCGATTATCACCAATCGTAGTCGGCAATGAGTTCACTGTGCGGAAGTATAGAATACAATTTTGTCTGTGATAAAATCAAATTTGAAAATTTATGCGAATTAGTATTGGCTAATTAGCGAATAAACGAAAATTTTATCCTCTCGTAAACGAAGCGTCATACGGATGAATCTTATTTTATATTTTTGGCTTATCTTTTCACGTAAAATTCCCCTTTTTCCGATTGTATCACGATTGATCGAACACTACGTAGAAATTCCAGTCCTTCGCGATTACCAAATGGCTTATCTAAGATTTCGAAGCGTCTCTGGGAGAGACATTTCGATAAAAGCAACCGTTTCAAATATCTTTCTTTCAACGACGCACGCAGTGAAGTTCAACGCAATCTACTCGTGACGCACGTGCCATGCGAGAAAGTTCGGCACATCTCGACGTGTTAACGCAGTTACCTGTCTTGCAAAATGTCCGAGATATTTTACCGTTAAATCATCCGAAAAACGTTTCTATACGTTCCTTTTATTTCTTCGATCAAATTGCAAATATTTTAAAAGACGTTTTTCTTTCGAAAAACTTTTATACGCCAAGTGAAATTTATTTTTACTTCTTTATCGGTTAAGAAGAGCTCGGAGGAGCGTACACAGCGAATCTTATTCTCTTTCAGGATCTCGCGTTCAGAGATCGCTGCGTACCTACGTGACGTGCATCACGTGCACGTAGTGCGTTTTACTTTTCTTCAGCCTCGTTGAAGTTTCATGGCTGCAATTACGCGTTAAATAATAATCCTTTAGTCAGCAGTTTGACCGACGTTAACACTGACAATTCCATGACTATACGTAGATTATTTACGAACCATTGTATTCACTTGTTCCACTGGGCACGCAACAAGGCACCAATTGCGCAATATTTTCGACTATCTCAGAAACCCATAAAGGAAGAATGATTAGTTGCGTAAAACTGTTTTGAAATTTCGTCGAAATTATCGTTGCATAATCTACAAGAATTCTCGTAAAAATCGTTCTGGACGATTTTGAAAAATTAATGGAGATTTAGGCAATCTCGAATAATTTGCCATCTCTCTTAATCGATCGTTTTTTGCCATTCAGACGTCGAATTGCCTAAAAATTCCATTTCTCGAGCGATTAACTGATACTTTTTTCTTCGTTTAAGGATATTCACGCGTTCGTCAAATATTTTTTAACCATCTTGGCTACAAATTTATGTAAATACAGCGCCGATTTAGAAGAACGAACATTATTTAACACGTAGGTACATACGTTTGACGTTACTTTGGATGTTACAGGTAACGCACGCAGGAAGAGCACGTGTTTTATCGAAAAGAGGAAAAAATCGTTAGAATCTCTTATTATCGTTGTGTGATTTACGTAACGCATTGCAAGAGAAGTGTACTTTCATTCGTCTAGCATACGTTCAAGGACGTTTAAGAGGTATGTAACTGGCAATGTAATTCGGCTATCGCATTTCAGCGATGGAAAAATTGTTTACGATCCAGTTCATATTCCGCGATTGACCGATGAATGCGATGTTCCATCATTCCATCAAACACGGTATTGTAAGATATTTCTTTGCAGGATAATTTGTAAGGTAGTTGAAAGTAAAGCTTCTATTTCGAGGTCTATCGCCTCTGAATAAACATATTTGTCTCGTGTCTATATTTATTTCATTCACATTTTTTGATACAATAAATTATAGAACGGTTACCTTTCACGGTGACTAATTGCAAGTGTATTTGCTTTGTACATTTACCTTTGAAATTGCCAGGCTCGGTAAATTTTGCAAAAAGACTAACGTTCAAAAACCCTACTTAATGCTACAGTGGCTATCAAAAGTACTATAGAATTGACATACCGATTAATCAGATCCAAGTACATTAACTTTCGTATAATTCGGTAGTACATACTCTCGTGTCGTTACAGAAATTTCATGCTATGAGAATGAAACGTAGATTCTGATAAAAAAAAAAGTGCTTCATTGGAAACTAAGGGTGGCTACCCGTTGCAGCCATTAATTAACTATAATTGATTAACTTAACGTAACTTAAATATTCCTACTATTTCTACTATTACTATTATTCTAGTTTTCGAGCTTTCGGAACATCGACAACGACTAAAATATGTACATATTATATATGGTGAATTTGACGATATTAATAAATAACGGTATTAATTATTTACAAAATCAACAAGTTCTAATGGTAACGACATTTATATCATGATATAGGAAAATAAATATTATTTGGTCGCAGGTAACGCATTCGTTTCTTTAATTTACGAATAAGTTAGTTACGAATGTTGTAGCTACGTATAAATTATTCGAATTAGCATTTATCTATTACTTTCTACATATGTATATCATCTGTAACAAATTAAATAGTTAGTCTTGATTTTACAAACCTACCTAGAAGTCTCCTTCGGATACCTCGCTTGCTTCTTACAGTATCTTTCCGGAAGCAGAACCTTCGGTATTTAAAATTGAAATAAAACGTACTCGCGTTTCGCATTATTCGCATCATAGTTATTCGAGTCGAAAGTAGATCACAATATTATGTAATAGATCGTTGGTACCGACTACCTTATTTATTTAATTCGTTGAATCTACATTCTAGGCATCAACAGATCGTTGATTCTCGCTTACGTTGACCGACGTTCGTTCACGACTTTATAGCTTCTCGATTAAACCCAGAGAAATATCACCACACCCTGTATAAAGGGGCGGGTCATACATCATGTTGCATAAGTAAGTAGTTCATTGGGTGATCGAGCACGTGTAAATGCTGCTTATCGATTATGTTGTAATACGGGAATTTTAAAAATTAAAACGAGTTTGCTAAAGCTGTCACATGCTTTATCTTCGTCTTTCTCTAATCATCGGTAATTTTTCCAGTAGGAAAACAGTTAAACGCGAAATATTTTCCTTCTTATTCCTTGTGTAACAGAGAATAAAATAAAACCGAGAACACGATGATAATTATACGACGATGACATATCGATATAAAAGTAGAAAAAAAATATTTAAAAAATTGTTGATTCTTAAATAGCCTGGACTCGAGCAAAGTCGTTCTTGTTATACGGAATTTACTTCTGGTATCTTTTCATTTTTTCTTTCTTTTTCTCTCTTTCTGACAACTTTCGATCTGACCCAAGAGAAGAAAGTGAGAGGATTGAAAAAGACATCGGTAAACCATAAATTTCCGAGGAGCGGACGCTTATCGAAAAGTTCTTTCGGAACGTTTAACTCTATTTTAGAATAGAATTGATATTAGAACATCTGTTTCATATATGTTCCTTTTTCGCTAACGGAAAACGAATTTGTTTCTCACTTTCGGATTTTAAAGGTTCGCATCGGATACGTTTACGTCGTTAACAGTATAGCCACGAAACGATTCGATCGTACATTACGACGGTCACATTTCCTATCCTTTAGTCGTGTGAAAAAAATATAAAATACGCATTTCCTTTAACGTCATCGAGTCCTCGATCGATAAATTACTTACAAATTACTTATAAGCGAGCCTAACGACAATTAAACGATCGCATCTCCTTGCGTTCCTTCGTATCGTTAAATTAAAAGCCTAATCAAAAGGCCGTATCGACGGAGAACGGTATTTCCATTATGTGGATCTACATCGATCTCGATACTAGTCCCTTTTCTCTTATTTCTTATTTACGAAATAACGCGGCAAGTACATCCATTCGGCGATCGACGGAACAAGCTGATTTCTCGGCAAGAATTCTTCCAGTCACGTTGCGACGATCGTGGCGTTGTCCCTCTTCCTCCGTGATAGCCATTGCTTCTTAACCAAATCCGCGCCTTTCTCTCCGATCATGATCACCGGTGCGTTTATGTTCCCGTTGGTGATCGTCGGCATAATGGACGCGTCGATTACCCTCAACCCGGTCACACCGTAGACTCTGAGTTCGGGGTCGACGACGGCCATGGGGTCGGTCGGTGGACCCATTTTCGCTGTACAGCTCATATGATAGATCGTCATAGTGTATTGTCGTATGGCACAGTTCCAATATTCGTCGGTGAACATAGGTATGTGGTTACAGTTGGGTAGAGCGCGATTGTGGAATCTGGCACCGAATCTTTTCATGCTGCTCGTCTCTCCGAAAGCTATCGCAGCCTTCACGCCTTCCCTCAGGACATTCACGTCGTAAGGGTGGGTCAAATAATTGTGGTACATCAGGGGATAATCCAGAGGGTTTTTCGACTTTAATTTCACGAAACCGCGAGATTTAGGCCTGAGAAGCATGGGGAACACCCCGAACAGGTCGCGGTAATTAATGTTCTGGAATACTTGCTTGTAAAAATCGTCCGTGAGTCCGTGAGCATTTTTCACGTGCGTGCCTCCGTCGGAGCTAGTGGAGGAAGAGGTCAGCATGAATTCTATATCGGGCCAATCGTCGCTTTGATTTGCGTATTTCGTCGAGATAAAACCTACGGACTCTAAGCCTACGTTCGTGGTTAATGGTCCGTCTTCCGTGATGGCGTACCGTAGAGCGGAATTAAGGTTCACCAGGCGAGTCATCACGGTACTGATCGGGTAATCGATCAAGAAAGCTAGACCACCAACCGCGATGTGATCCTGCAGGTTCTGTCCGACTCCGGGAGAATCGTGCACCACTGTAATTCCTACTTCTTCCAGGTGTTGTCTAGGTCCAATTCCCGAGAGCATTAACAGCTGAGGAGAATTTATGGCACCCGCCGAGAGAATGACCTCCTTCCTGGCGTAGACTACCTCTTTCCGGCCTTCTTTGATGAACTCGACGCCGTAGGCTTTTTTCGTTCGTGGATCGATCAGGACCTTGGTTACGTGACTCCACAGGGATAGATGAAAGTTTTTTCGTAACTGAATGGGTCTGATGAATGCTTTCGCGGCGCTGCATCTCGTTCCTCTTCGCATGGTATATTGGTAGAAAGCAAAGCCCGTCTGTTGCTCTCCGTTTACGTCTACTATGTCGTAGCCCATTTCTTCGCCGGCCTGTAGGAAGGCCACTCCTAGAGGTGTGTTGTAGGGCGAGTCCTGAATCGTCAGGTACCCTCCTTCGAGAAGAAACGACAAATATTTAGTCGAATTAGAGATCGTTTCATTTTAATTGAGAGAAAAGAGAATAGAAGCACGAATACGATCGATGGATATTTTATATACAAGGTGGTTGGTAACTGGTGGTACAAGCGGAAAGGGGGTGATTCTACGCGAAAAAAGAAGTCGAAAATATAGTATAACAATCTTTTTTTTAATTTTTTTTCTTTTTTTTTTAATTTTTCCATCGAGACAACGATCTACAGTGAGATCCGTTATAACGAGACATGATAAAGTGCACCCAGCGAAAATTCAGAGTCGATTTTTTCGAAATGCTAATTATATATATATAGAGTGGTTGGTAACTGGTGGTACAAGCGAAAAGGGGGTGATTCTAAGAAATCGAAAATATAGGATAAAAGTTTAAAAATTTAAAAATTTAAAAATTTAAAAACTTAGAAATTTAAAAACTTAAAAACTTGAAAATTTAAAAAATTAAAAATTTTAAAATTTTAAAATTTTAAAAATTAAAAATTTAAAAATTTAAAAATTTTAAAAATTAGAAAAATAACGTCAATCGAGACAACGATCTACAGTGAGATCCGTTATAACGAGACATGATAAAGTGCACCCAGCGAAAATTCAGAGTCGATTTTTTCGAAATGCTAATTATATATATATAGAGTGGTTGGTAACTGGTGGTACAAGCGAAAAGGGGGTGATTCTAAGAAATCGAAAATATAGGATAAAAGTTTAAAAATTTAAAAATTTAAAAATTTAAAAACTTAGAAATTTAAAAACTTAAAAACTTGAAAATTTAAAAAATTAAAAATTTTAAAATTTTAAAATTTTAAAAATTAAAAATTTAAAAATTTAAAAATTTTAAAAATTAGAAAAATAACGTCAATCGAGACAACGATCTACAGTGAGATCCGTTATAACGAGACGTGATAAAGTGCAACCGTACCGAACGAAAATTCAAAATCGATTTTCTCGAAAACAAAGCCTCAAACGAAAAATTTTTATTCTATATTTTCGACTTCTTTTTTCGCGTAGAATCACCCCCTTTCCGCTTGTACCACCAGTTACCAACCACCCTGTATATCGTTAGTAATGCGATGCAAATGCCATGTTATCATTGAAAATCAATTTGTTATCTCTCTACAAACAGACTCGCTCTTTTGATGTATCGTAATTGTTGCACATATTTTAAAAATCTCTTGCTCGGCAAGATCAATTATAATTTGAATCATTTGCGTATGGAATTGAAGTCTCGGACGCATTAGAGCAAAATCACAACCAACTTAACCACTTTTTTCTTAGGTAATATATCGTATATCCGTTTGGTGGATATTATCGCTATAACGATTAATCGTTGCCACTCTAATTGTTAGTAAAGAAAGTGATATTTATGCGAATGATCAAAATATAACGTGTAACCTTTCACGCGTATTCTTTTAACGAAGGAATTTTTCTTTCTATAGTATTTTACAATTATACTCGTTTCACCTCACGTAAAGATTGGAATCTGTTCTGTTAATAATATGTGTTACATTAATGCGTTAGTAATGTATTCTGATAATAATTTATGAAAAATCACTTAGGTATAAGGCTGTAAGACGTAATAAGATTGGCCGTATAGTGCCCTTCGATTCGTTAAATCGAGATATAAAAGAAATAAGATCCAAGTTTCTAGCTTGCTTGTTTGTTAATAAATATTTGTATTAAAAATATAGCGTCTTACCAGTGGCATGGTATCTAGTATTGCGAGCTAAATAGGGATTTCTTTGATCTTGAGATTTTTTGAAATAAGGCAGAACATCCTCGTAACCCCATCCAGGGTTTCCGAAACTTTCCCACTGATCGAAATCTCGTCGATTTCCTCGAATATAGAGCATCGTGTTAAGCACGCTCGAGCCACCCAAAACCTAAAATACCATTAAAAAGAGATATTAAATATTTTCAATCGTGAAAATATACTGGTTTCCGACTTTGTATCTTCGCAATTACTGAAAAGTCGGAAATGGAGATTTTTGAGAAAATTAACGTTCTAACGTTAATAAAATATTCGATCAGAGTATTTCTTTGCTACAAAAATGTTTCAACCTTTCCTCTGGTCCAACAGCATCGTCGATCGATCATCGCTTGACAAGCGGAATCTTGCGGCTGAGTCCTATATTTCCAATCCACTTTGCTCTTGTGCAAATAAAGGGATAGTATAGGGACATCCGTTATCTCGGTTTCGTGTCCTCCAGCCTCTAACAACAGCACATTCCACTTAGGATTTTCTGTAAGTCTGTTCACAACCACGCTTCCAGCCGATCCACCTCCTACCACCACAAAATCGTATTCCTTTCTTATATTCTTCGTCACTTTGGGATAATTCTCAGGATCCATCAGATCGTAATTGTAGTATGCTAGAGCCGCTATGATAATAGGAATTATCGCCACCTTTCCAAGTAGAACAGTGGCACCCTTTACCGCCAACGTGGCTGCTGTCACGATACTCATTTTTCTGCCGTTTTTTAATCAACTTCTTTTCCTCCAAATCTTCCCGATTACAGCTACGTTTCGAACGAAACATTCGAGTTTCGATTCTTTTTTTCTTCTTGCTTCTTCTTCGAGTCTCTGTTACGCGTCGAGGGTTCTGAACATTCTCGAAGAAAGAAGAGATCGCGCTGTGGAAAGTCTGCTTCTGTAATAATAAAATCGAACGATGTCATCGAGCCCTGTTATTATACAAAGCTCCGTTGCAAGTCGTGGAAGGTAAATTCTTCGCGACGAATTAAAAGAATCGTCCGATTCGCGAGTGACAGACCGACGTTTTCTTAATACGTATGCTTGAGAAAACCTACAAAGAGATGAAATAACGTTCTTGCCAATCGGAAATTTTGCGAAGAATTTTACCTGATCTTTGATTTAATTATATGTTAAAATTCGCTGACAAGAGTAAGCTTCTTGAGGAAGATGAGAATTTTGTGTCAGCGAGTTCCTTATGATTTATTTCCTATAAAGACTTCTCACAAAGACGAGAAAAGACATATTTTTCTGTATACACAGTGATAAAGGAAGTAAAATTAACTCCTGAAACTTTACACCTGCGCGAGAAACACTTTTTCAACGATTCGACTTACGTGTCCACTATTTTTTAATCGCTCTATGCACTGCTGCTCGTGACGTTTCGTATCATCACGAGACAATAAACCTGAAACTTGGAAACACGGTTTCTCACTTACATGTTAACGAGGCTTATATTCACCGGCACGAAACTCGTCATCCCGACTGTCAGTCGTCGATATAGTACTCGACGAGAAGCAACTACAAAGCACGCTGCGAAGCGATTCCAAGTTATCTCGCGTTTGCATAACTTTCTTTTTTTTTAACGATGCAGTCCAGTGACATCGCTATTCACGAGCAACCTGTCGCTCGTTGCCGATCGTACATTTTCAGTCAGGGTCGCGATACACTTTCTTTTCCTTTTGCGGATCTCGTCATTCGCTCGTAACGATTGGTATTTTTGGTACAAGAGAGGTGTATTATACGTCGGTGGAAATAGTAAGAAAGTTCGTTTTGATTCGTCGAATGGAACGCTGCAAACAGAATTAAACGCGGTTAAAAAAAATCGCTCTCGTATTTCTCGTGTTCGTTTAACGACGTCTAATCATGACTCAAAAATTGAAAAAAGCATCATGTTACTTTCACGAAGCGTAGACAATAATCGTATAAACGTAAGAGTGTTCACCAAATAAATCATCGTTTCTGACACTACCGTTTGCAGCACTCGTTCCATTCAACTTTACTCGTCCAACGGTTCTGTAGATTTCATTTTATTTCCACGACACTAAATCATCGCTAAATCATCGTTTCTTTGATACTCACTCTCCAGTTTCGGACTATCGATTCCTACTGTCGTTCTACGAAAATCGTTCGAACGATCGATCGCATGACTAGGTATATTCCGCGAGGTTGAGAAAAAGGCACGATCCTCGTGGACCATGCATGGAGGCATGCATGGAAGCCGATCGAGCAACTCGCGAACGCAGAGAAAGCGAAAGACTGAATGCTCGAACATCACGTTCTACGTATAAAACGTACCGTAGTACCACCACTTTGGTCCTACCATCCGACCACTACTGACCCTTGGGGTGAAATGTTTCGTATGTGTGGCCAATCGGTGACCGATGCCACGATCGTTACACCAGCGTTACATGCACCGGCATTCTACAAACATTTTACTGGAATAAGCGTCGATGTCGTGTAATAACTGACCGATTTAGACGCCGAGACACAAATATCCAGTTACCTTCACCTACAACGATGGTTATGTGACTAGAATCACAGAAGTCGTTGTATCCATTAGGAGTCTTACCATTTATGATATACTGGTACCGGTTTAATTGACCGTATCTGTCTACGTCGATTCATCAAACCAACTTCCAACGAAGCGATCCTTTAACGCCTATATAAAATAGATAAGAGCGTCTTGTGTTGTATAATTTTATCAATTTTCAGATTTTTAAAAATCTAATTTGAAAAATTGGCGTTCTATGTTTATCGCCGAATCGGTTCGTGAATCATACGACGGTTTCATTCGATCGTTCAAAGATACTGCCGAGACTAAGATAAGTTACCGAAACTTGATTTTCGCTTTCGTAAACGATCAACGGTGACAAGTATTTTTAGTGGACATTTGATTACGGGGACTTCCCACGAAATAAGTTATTGCTCGTCGAAAAGATCGTTATGCCACGCTGTATACGTACTACATACGCTTTGTTTAACGAGATGTAATCATATTTGCAAATTAGCATGCATAATATCGTTTGAATCGTGACCCGTTTTACATTCTTCTTTTTTATATCATAGGTGAATAATGTAAAAACGACATGTACGACATGGATAACTATAATTGCGTTAAACTATATAATTGCGTTATAGGAATATGGAAATAAAATTTATTGGAATAAACATTAGGTTCGTTATGAAGAAATCTTTGATTAAACAGTTCTACTTTTATACCGTTGATCGATCGTCTCTGCGTGAATTTTAATACCGCGACGTTCTCATAAATCGCTTTTGAAAGCGAAACGAACACGAATAAAAATTGAACACGATTCAAAAATGTTTACCACGCGATAAATAATCTATGCGTGTATTTATCAAACAGCAATCTCGAGCAGCATTTTTAGTCGCGTTTGATCGATTTTTCGTGGCATATTAGTGGACTGAGAGACGAAGATCCGAAGGACGAACGACAGCTTTGCATTTTTCGCACGCTTTCTCCTTCTCTTTCTGTTCGATTATCCCTTGCTCCTCGGCTTTCGGCCGTGGTCATCGCCGCATTCTACAAGTACCATACGTTAGACGGAAGCATTTCACTTTCGCCCAGGCGATTTTGAAATCGCCTTGGTCAAGTTGCCTTTTCACTCCAATTGTACGATATCGCGTCCGTATACTACCGCGTATCTGAAAAATTGGGAAAGACCCTTCGAGTGAAAGTTTTTCGTTTCTACGCGATGTCGGTTATACTTACAGCGACGAGTGGCCATGAATCGAGCGTTGGATCATCGTGTTTCGTCTTTTCGAAGGAACGAAATTTTGCAGAGAATTTACCATTATGCGATCGAGAGAAATATTAATTTATTGGTCGAGTCGTTCTTTAGTCGGAAACTTTTCTAATTATCGATCGATTTTAGCGAATCGAAACTTTACGATCGTAAATAACGAATCTATTGCTTCCATATCGAACAGAGAACGATATAACTCGCGAAACCGTATCGTTGGTTTACCGATCAGGTTTTATCCAGATCGAAGAATCGTCGACTTGAAAATCATAAAAGTAGATTGTGCGATAATAACCACGAGTCTTCGCATATTTCGCGATGCTCACCGATGTTTTCTAGAAGATTACCTTCCTTCGTACAGTTATTAGACGGAGGTCACTGGAAATGAGTAGAATATAGAATCTTAAGAGTTTCTGCGGTAAAAAAAACGGACGATAATTATATCTTACGGTAATCGTGCCAATAAAAAAAAAAAAAAAAAAACGTTGGCAGAAGAAATGGAGCAACAGACGATTCATAATAGATACGTTTCACAGCTGTTCGTTATTGATAATCTAATTATCGACGGGCACTTGGCTTAGCACTTTGATATCTTGATGCCAAGTATAATTATTCGTTGCATCTTTACTCATTCGTGACATAGTTATAAAGTTCAGATTTTGTTATTGTGCAAGAATCGCAAAGAGACGGAAATCTCCATTGAATCGCCATAAGGGTGACACCTTTCGGCCAACGATTGACACAACGATTTACTCACGCGGTGACGATTACGATCGTTTGCGCTTTCGAAAACATCGATCGCGACTGTTTAAAGCGATCATTGTCTCGTAAAATCCGGTCGCTGTATTCGTCCATCAAGGAGGTTTCGTCGGCTGATCTGGAAGATGTTGTCGTGTCTTCGCATTTGGCGAAAGTACAGAATAAATAAATAAGACGCACGAGTAACACAAGCTGAACGTGTTAACGAAGCGTGAATTTATCTTTATTCGACTGTTTGCAGGATAAAAAGGTAATACGACTTGTTTTTCTGTTTCAGGTAAGATGGCGAACGATAACGTTAAATTCTTCGTTGGTCTTTCGATATTCCGGACGAAGGTACTTATCTACTCGCATTTTAGCCTAACAACGAATAACATGGAACTTATCTTCTAGATGCAAACATATTCGTTGTACATATACAAATATTTAATACATAGATGTATAAACGTTCGAATGTCACAGAGAAATAGACGCGATAGTTCGCACGAGCCTAACAGCAGGCAACACGCGATACGTCCAAGTAAACGAGTAATGTTTATTCGTTTCCATCGAAGCGCGATAAGAAAGAACGTACTAGACCGAGTTCATCTACCGTATTGTGACATATATTGGTCTAAAGTCTAAGGTTTTACCTATTCGTTTCTAACTAACAATTATATACTTTCTCTGTGTCATTGCGCATAATATCTTGCGCGGTGAGACTTCTAACCGCGAATTACATTAACCTACGTTACGTCGTAAGAAATATCGATACTTGATGAAATATTAGGTTGTCCAAAAAGTTTCTTTCGTTTTACGAGGAAATAATAGACGCACAACGTTTTTTGTTTTATATTATTTTGTCGAATTACGTACGATCCGTTTTGTTCTGTTCAGATAAACACCACGACGTTTCACAGAAAGATACTTTTCGGACAACCTAATACGATATGAGATACTTGTACAGGAACGTACGCGTATATGCGAATTTTTCTATAGTACGTTTCCGAAAGTAATCGTTTTTTTCACCGAGTAATCCATGTTCTAAATTTAAAACTAATATTTCGTGCCAACTTTTGCTCTAAAAATAGTTCCGCGATCTATTCGTTGTATCGATTTATATATAAACGCTATAAATCTCTTCTACCCCGTTCTACCTTTCTACCCTGAAAAGAATTCCGCGTTTCAACGTAGAAACGCTAACAAAGCCTCGCTACTCGTGCAATTCAAAGTTGTTTGTTTCCGCTAACGTTGCTATACTCGCTTTAGATGGTGTCGCCCTAGACAAACTTTTTACCACGCAACCAGTCCTCTTTGATCATATCGCTGGCTTTCTCCGCGATCATGATAGTAGGCGCGTTCGTGTTCCCCCTAACGATCTTTGGCATTATCGAAGCGTCGACGACCCTCAGCCCGCTAACTCCGTATACCCTTAGCGTGGGATCTACGACCGCGTCGGGATCCCAATCTGGCCCCATTTTACACGAACCTACCGGATGATAGATCGTTGCCGTGTACTCCATCATCACGCACTTCCAGTAATCCTTCGTAGCGAATACGAAATGTCTACACGAAGGCAGAGGTGTATCGATCAGCCGGAAACCATATTTTTGAAACGAGTCCGTACGAAACAACTCTAAAGCAGCTTCTACTCCTTCGACCAATACATCCGCGTCGGGATAGCTCGTAAAATATCCGGGATAGATCAACGGTGGTCCCCACAACGGATCGGTATCGTTTAACAGTATATATCCTCTGCTCTTTGGCGACAATAAAATCGGTCTAACGTTAATAGCGTCGTAATAGGACAGCGGTTCGACCGCTGTTTCGCGATATTCTTCCGGATCTTTCAGATAGTCCTGCTGATTGCTGGCATCGAACGCATACTGTATGTTCGGTAGATCGTACTCGCGTTGAGAAATCGTCTGCAGGAAGACGCCACAGGTAATGGCACCAGCGGCGGATAGTGGTCCCATCTGGGTTTTCTCGTAATAGAAAATGTCATTTTCTTTCAAATCGTTGTCTTTACTCGTCGAAGTAACGTTTAGCGCGATCACAACGCCATCCATCGTCACGTGATCTTGAAGATTCCTTCCAACTGGTAAGTCGCTGACCACCGCGATCCCGTGTTTCCTCAACTCTTCCGTCGGACCAATTCCAGACAGCATCAGGATTTTAGGCGAATTGATCGCGCCGGCCGACAGAATCACCTCTTTCCTAGCTGAAACCGACCTTGTAAATCCCGTGGCTGTCGAAACGTACTCGACACCGGTCACGCGTTTTGTTTCGTCGTCTATCAACAATCTCGTGACGTGAGCTTCGGTTTCGACCGTCAGATTTTTCCGTTTGCGTCTGACGGGTCTGACGAACGCGCTGTTCGCGCTTTGACGCATTCCACGAGCAGAAGTCATTTGCAGTTTCATCACGCCCAGCTGACTCTTCGCGTTGGAATCCACCGATTCGTGTCCGAGTTCTCGCCAGGCGTTCAACAGGATCTCTGCGTTGACGTCGGTATATGGAAATCGTTCTACCGACTGATAGCCTCCTTCTTTGTGGTAGTATGGATTGCTTTTCACGACCTGGAGAAAATACCGATTTTATTCCATCTTCTCGTTACCTGTTTATTCGCTTTCGATATTGCGATTTTAAAAGCTTCGATCGATTCGTCACCTCCGGATTCTTGTTATTTTCCGATTTGAGAAAATATGGCAAAACTTCTTCGTAGCTCCAGCCGTAATTCCCTTCTTCCGCCCATTCGTCGTAGTCTCTCGGATTACCACGAATGTAAATCATATAATTGATACTGCTGGAACCACCCATCACCTATACGAAAGACGATACACTTTTTAAAGTCCAGATACTTGTAACTTTGTAAATAATAAACGAAGAAAAATTCCAAGTTTGACAGTCTTTATCGATCGTTTGGTATTTCTGAAATTTCAAACTCTCGGTACGTTCATTCGCGGTAATTAATTTCTTCGTTCGATGTTGGAACATCGGAATACGTACTTTGCCCCTTGGCCACGCGCAACTTTTACCCCGTCTCGATCGACAAGAGTGTCGCTCCGGTTGCGTACGATACATCCAATCGATATTGCTGGCTTGTAACATAGAGGCGAACGCCGGAATATCGGCTACCATTGGTTCTTCCGTGCCACTTTCCAACAACAGTATCTAAAAATAATCGAAAAGTTTGGAAATAAGTAGTTTCTCTTAGTCGATGTTATTTACTTATGAATCGTGACTGTATTCTACGTGGGACATTTGTAATCGTTAGATCGTTAAATCGTTAAATCGTTAAATCGTTAAATCGTTAAATCGTGATATCATAGTAAATTAGCAAGATATCGTCGTTGAAGATACACATCTAGAATCATCGTCGTCGACGATTCTCAAAATAATCCAATAAGCGTGATGCGTTTCGTGGCCTGTTTTAATCGCTACGAAGCCTTCAAATGGTCACGACATAATCATCGACGATCTTCTGTTCCGTGACCCGTTTCAAAGAAGCCCTCGACTTTTCAACGAGAGGATTATCAGTTTTCTCAAGCTTTACGCATCGAACGCAACAAAGCGTGCTACGGCATAAAATATTTTTTAAAAAGCAAAAGTTCTTCGTAATTCGTTAATATCGATTTTATACATTTTTTTTTACGTATACTATAGCTGCATTTTCCGTAGCTTTAATTTCGTTGAAAGCGCAGAGTTTCCCTTTATCTATCTCGATCATTTTAATTGTTTCGTTGTAGAATTTTGCCGCAATCTTCGCTTAGATCTCTTCGGCTTGTCATTCGTTAGTCAGCCGTTAGTCACCGATTTGCAACGCGCTACGTTAGTAGAAGTCTCGCTAATTCTTATTTCCACGTGTCCGTAAAAACGTATCCTTTCTGTTCGTTGAACGACAATGGAATTTAGCGCAAGACTTGTTTGTCTACGTAAAAATTTCAACGATTTTTCTTCCTGTAAACTCGACTGACTGTAAATTCATTCGAAAGGTGTACTTTATTACTTTGAAAAACGAATATTTTAGACACTGAATATTTCCATTCGTTACATATACAATATTTTTATACATTACAATATTTTACGTCGTTTAAAATGTAAAAATAGTTACTTTTTACGATGCGGTGAAAACGAAAGATTCGTCATAGGTCACTGACGATTGACTGTACGACGAATATGTTAAATACGTACAGCGCTGTACGACTGGCGGTATTTACGACCGGTCTGCAGGTTTTATTCCACGAGTAACAGCAAGTGAACTAAAATTTGTCGTTCGAAGCACGTAGAAATCGCTACCACTTGGCCAACAACTAAATTGGTGACATCGAATAAATTAGTTAAGTGCGTGTGTACTCGACGAATATTCAAACTCGATCTTCTCGCAAACCAAGACTCGAAGAAAAAGATAATTGCATTTTTCCTCGACTTATCTTGGCTCGAGCAATCGTTTCCAAGCTAATCGCACCACCACCACCACCACCAACGCCGAGAGTTTCCGCGCGATTCCAAATTAAAACCAAAAGACGAACCAGGTAGCTACCTTCCAATGTTTTACTTCGCTTAGTCTATTCGCAAGGACGCATCCTGCCGATCCAGCTCCAACGATAACGAAATCGTACACTTTCGTTGGCAAGTTCGTCGCTTGCGGCGAATTCACGGTGATCTCGGTGTCCATGAAAATTTGTTGCGTCGCCCGTAGATTATAATTTTGGTCGTTCGGTTGGTTTTTCAGAGTCAACGAACGTGAATGTCCGTTCGTGGCATCGTTTATCCATCGTGGTTGATCGTACGTTTTTCCTGTAAAAATTAGCATCGTAAATTAAAAAAATATGTATTCGAGTTAAGCAGTAAACGATTAAAGAATTTTTTTTTGCTTTGAATTTTCACTCTGTTATGTAAATGTTTTTTAGATACTACATATATGTTTACATTCTAACCTTATCGGATTATTAATTGCAAAATAAACACGTTAGACAAATACTTTCACTTACATAGTAGCTATTTGAAATGTTCCGACGTCGTTATCTTGTGTCAACTTGCATATAAAATAATGCTAAATAATTTCATACTACGATTCAAACGTTACATACGCGAATTTTAATCAAATCGAATTTCATTAAACGACATAGAGGAAGATAAAACGCGAAGAATAAAATATTCATATTCCAAGAAAAACGTCTAATTTCCTTCGTTCTACCACTTTCCACGATTTTTATCTCACAATCGGGAAGAAAGGGTGAAATCTGTGCAGTTGCCAAACAAAAACACATAACGCGCATACAAAAATCGATCGTTCTTTACCTTTCTCGGCAACAAAGCCATTGTAAATCGTAACCGGCGTGTCGATCGGTCGATCCACGATTCCCGTTCGTCGATAGAAATCGTAAATTCCTGTTAAATTCGCCACCGACCAACCTATTTTAGCGTTAACGGCCTGGCTGTCGTCGCTTTCATCCTTGGCTCTCGTTAAAGTTCCACGATCGTACCAAAGTACCGAATCGTAAACTCCGCTCGGTGATTTCATTGACGCAGGATCGTCCTGCAACGAAATCTTCCGGCCGTAAATACCATCTTGCCGCGAGCCTGCGAAATATTCTACGCTGGCTTTTGGTTTTCTCGATTCTTCGACTCGATCGAATTTCCATGGTGAACTCTGAGAATCGAAATCATCGAACGAATAACGATAAGAGTCTTTCGAATAACCGAAGAGATGAGCGACGAGCGTGAGAAACATGAACGTAGGTGGTTGGCAGGTTGATACGGTGGAATGGGGCGAACACAGGCTCGCTAGATCCGGAGGCACCCACGACATCGTTTCTCGATCTTTTCGATGGTTGGCTTGACCGTCGAGGAGAACGAATTGGATGCTACGTATTGGTTTTGACGACGTGTTTGTGCAGAGTAGTTTCTGGGCAAAGGAATTCTAGCGGCAACGACTGGATAGGAGAAGTCGACCGATAAATGTAGATACAAATTTTGCTAACAGGTATTCGATCGTTCGAAAGGACGAAAATATCTTCTTTCGTTTTACTTTGGAATTTCTAACGTTTCCGATTTTCGATCTACGTAGGCTCTACAATTTTATAATTAGTTAAATTACGCTTACGGTTGTAAAAGTGTGTAATTCGATGTGATAAACGGAAAACGTGAACGACGATTGTATTTCCTTCTATCCTCTTCCAATGCAGAGCCGTTTGTGCCCAGTAGCAGAAGAAAAAGCTTCCGAACGTCGTTTAAACCACAAAGGGTTGGTTGTATCGCCTTCGTCGTTTACATATGGGAACGAAGCAACGACACGGGGTGATTGCCATTCGTTCTTCAAAAGCAGTCGTGTTTTTAGCTCGTTAAGTGCTACCTGTCACTAATATCCTCTTTATGGTAAAAGTCTTTAAAAAAAGTTATTCGTTGGTCGATAATTTATTACTTAACTTTATTAGTTTATTTATTACTTAATTGATGACAGGCACGTGGCTTCTTATTCGAGTTACTTTCACGCGAAAGACGTTAATATTAGATTGCATAAACTTACATTAGCACTTCCAGAAAACGCGGCGAATCAAGCGTTTCTAAAGTAAACCATCGTCGTTGGGTCGAAGCAAAACATAAGCGAAGAAAAGACGATATTTCGAATTGTTAATTTTACACTATCGAATTCACTTTCCGTCAACTTTTTATACATACGTTACGCGGTAAAGCCCGTTTTTATCGCGTTAAAGCTAAAAACTATCGAGTATATGGTAACATTAAAACACTGAAACACTTATCCGGAACCCAGGTGAAAACCGTCGTACCCGACGACTCGGTTGAACGTCGATATACGAATGGATGCAACCCAAGGCTCGGTTGGCCACGGGAAGGGTCTTTGTTACGGATATCGCTGACCATCGACGATTGATTTGAGAAGGAAAGTGGCAGCCTGGTTCTTGTTCTTGTCGGAGATCGACGGAAATGCAGGCGATGGCGTTGTTTCTTGCGACGTCCCCCTGTTACCCCGTACTTTTTGCAACGGCTCGGAGTGTTGCACGCTTTCATTTATTAGAAAAGTCATTTCGCTTCGTTTCCTGGTTAAAGCCTTGCGAAATCCACACCTCCTGCTTTTCATTTACTATCATCATAGACTAGATTCTACGAAAGTTGGATTTTTCGTGAACGAACGAGTAGAGTTGCGAACGAATCTCATGGAATGGTTCGTAGTTACAAATTTTCACCGAATTTCGATTAATTTGCTACCACATAAAACGAAGTTCGTTCTGCTAGATATTTTGTCGTAAATGATGCCGATTCTTTAACGAATAAATTCTTTACGACTTGCCCTGCATGTCGACGAGTTGTCGTTGTCACGGGTAAAACGTACTGGTATTGAGACGTAAGTGCGTTCACCGAGTTGCAAAAGAAGCGTAAAATGCATCGGAATGTTACGATGCAATTACCTGCGAATTGCAGTTCTAGAACAGAGAAACGGTCGTGTGACGCAGTTTGAAAATTGTTCGCAAGTTACACGGTAAGTGAACCATTCGAATACTTTGAATTATCCTATTTGTTAAAAATAGTGATCGACGAATTTCTTGAAGTTAATTTTATTACTACGTTTTACAGTACGCGATACAGATTGTTATTATCGTTGTTATTATAATCAGGAGAAAAATAACTTTCGTGTAATTTCGTGGATTATTAATTGGTTTCGTGCTTTTGCGTGTTTCGCGTATCGAACTCTATCGGACTCTAACGATACTATGAAACACATCGTACATTAGCCAGACCTTTTACAGTTCCACGTGTACTCTTGTCCCCCAATCCTCCTTGATCATATCCGCTCCCTTCTCGGCGATCATCATCGTCGGTGCGTTAATGTTTCCGCTAACGATGTTTGGCATGATCGACGCATCGATCACTCGTAACTTGTCGATACCGTGTACTTTCAATCTGGCATTCACGACGGCCCTGGGGTCGTTAGACGGTCCCATTCTAACCGTGCCAGCCGCGTGAAACAACGAAGTAGCTACGTGTCTGATACTGCATTCCCAGTATTCGGTAGAATCGGGCTGCGTATGCCGGCATCCGGGAATATCGAAATGTCGCAACCACATACCGTGCTTCTTCATCGTTTCGGTATTCAACAAAGACTTGACAGTGTCGACGGATTTTAACAACGTTTTCAGGTCCTCCTGTTCGGTTAAATAATTCGCGTAGATCTTGACAGGGTCAGCTGGATCGACGCTGCGCAACTTTACAACTCCTCGACTCTTAGGATTCAATAAAACAGTGCAAGGAAAGAGCACGTCCGACTCCATGATGTTTTTTTGCGTTTCTCGTATCAATTCGTCGTTAAACGCAAACGTCGCCATTAGAGATCCTACTTTGACCGGGTTCCAACGTGGAAAATGGCCAAAGTGGAATTCAATGTCCGGATACACGGAACTAGGATCGTTGACATTGACAAAACCGAGAAGATTGATCCCTGTAGCGGCTAATTCTCCGGAATTGTGCGCTAGATATTCGTAAGTTGCGTCCATCAAAAACGTTGCAGATGGTGGCACTGTCGATTCGTTCACGTAAGCTATGTGCATTCCTAACCAAACGATATGATCCTGAAGATTTTCTCCGACCGGTAGATCGGCCACGGTCGGTATTCCCATTTCTGTCAGATGTTCCTTGGGACCGATTCCCGAAAGCATCATTATTTGAGGACTAGCGATGCTTCCCGCGGAAAGAATCACCTCCTTCGATGCTTTTACGTCGATCGATCGACCATCCTTCGAGGTGACGCGAACACCGGTCGCTCGATCACCTTCCAATAGAATCTTGTCCACCCTACTGGATTTCATCACGTACAGGTTCTTTCTGTCCTTGATGGGAGATAGGAAAGCTTTGGCGGTATTAACGCGACGCGTATTTTCCATGGTGCCCATTGCTCTACCGAATCCAACGAAACGATCACCGATCAGTGGTTCGAGAACGTTGAATCCTAACTCGTGTGCGCTATTTAGAACGATGTCTAGGATGTTTGTTATGGAGTAATTGTCGTGTCTGATGTTCATCGGCCCACCGATTCCGCAATACTTTTCCCCCCACTTAGCTATATGTTCTGCCGGACAATTCAAAGATTTCTTGAAGTACGGAAGCACTTCCTTGTAGCTCCATCCTTCGTTGCCTAGACTGGCCCATTTGTCGTAGTCCCTGTCGTTCCCAAACACGTGTATCATGGCGTTGATGACGGAACTACCACCAAGAGCCTTGCCCTTCGACCATCTGCATTGCTTATTCGTGCTACCCTGACACATACCTTCTTGAGGCTCCACCTGTGAACAGAAACGGTTGATCGAAGGTACGTCAAGGGCACACCTCGAGACCAAGCTTACCCAGAGAACTTCTCGTTCTTCGTACTTTTCTTCCTTCGAAGACAAAAACTTGCGAATAATTGTACTCGTCGATGAAACTAACTTTTGCCGTGATTGGTTTAGCAACGAATCGGATCGATTTCCCGAGCGTTAATTTACTTTAATTTTCATACCTTGTAAGAATAGTCCTGAACCTGGCCGAGCAACGTTACGAAGAGACCGGGAACGTCGGTAATGGGATTAGGATCTTCTCCAGCTTCGATCAGTAGAACCTTCCAATCCATTACTTCCGTCAATCTACGAGCAAGGATAGTACCCGCCGTTCCACCTCCCGCGATCACGAAATCGAATTCTCTTTCCGAAACCAAAATCTCTTCCGTCCGATCGATTGGATAGTCCCCGTTTTTGCTTAAAGTACACAGGCTTGCCAACAGTACTTGTATGAAATGAGTAAAAATGGAGCCTGGCGTTGACGATAACGCTGCCGCGCAATTTGCGCTCATACACGACTCCATGTCCTATTTTTTGGTTGAGCGCTATCGGCGCCTCCTAAAATTATAAAGCAAAAGTGTAAAATTGACAGAAAATTATCGCATTAGATAATGACGTTAAAATTCACTTATAGACTTATATAATTCCAACAACTTCTTGACTAGAAACATACAATTAAATTCGATCGATAGCTAGAGTAACGAGGTGTTGTACGCGACGCACGCTTCGATGTCGAAGGTTCAGAAAATGTATAAAGACTGACTTTCTGTAAGGATGATGCAACGGAGGACACTCGCGATAAGTGGATCTAATGACGCGAGAAAAGCTGATTTGTTAAGATCAAGTTCTTGTTGGGTGAGTGAGGGAAGGACTTCTCTGGTAATTGGTTAATTTTCTAGATTGATGTGGAAGGGTGGGGAAAAGGTGTTAACCCCGAGAGAAAGTTGCTAGTGTGAAACATCGTACATGAGAAAAACGAACTTCTCCTGTCTTTCCGTAATAAAAAAATAACCTTTAGACAGAGACTCGGTGCAGATGTTTGGTTCGGTCTGAAGAATCTTAGAAATTCCTAAGATTCATGACCGGTTTTTAAGACTATCGAAAATACGCAGTGAAGGGCGTGCGGACATTTGGTTGCCATCCTGTGAGCGGTGTGTGGCCTGGTCTAGGTAGAATGTCGCCCGACGTAACAGATGGTTCCGTTTCGATGCGATAATTTTGTAGAAACATGCGGTATTCTTTCATTTGAGAAACGTATTTAACATTAATTGAACGTATTTCGATGTAGGCGACCGCATTTTTACGTAGCCTGATCTAAACTTATTCGACGTGAGAGATAATTATTTTTCATATATATAACATGTTTATCTAAATTTGCCTTCAATTTATCTATAACAGTTATAAAATAAATAGTTAGATGATACACGTATAGCGTTAAACATAAATTGCTTTAGAAGTTGAAAAGGAACGCCGAGCGACGGTCATACGTGTAGAGAAAAAGATTTCCCGAATGCCGATACTGACAACACGTTTCACGCTCTATACTCGATAATTATCAAATGGATTTTCACAAAATATCAAATATTTTCAAATTTAATTACCAATATAAAATTGTTGGAACGAACCAATAAGAAATCCGGTTCGACCTCGCACTTCCTCTGTAGCTCCCGGCTCGAGTATGAATTACTTTTGATGTCGACACGTCGTTCGCGCGCTATTTATGCACATTATTTTCTATCTTCTTTTAGTTTATTTCCTGATAAATCGTAATCTTCACGCTTTCTGAATAATACAGCGATATACGAATACATGTACGTACAATGTCGAGCAAAAGTTTTCGGCCATAGTTTTCTCACTTTATATTTCTAATCTGACATTCTTTAGAATTATAACTATTTAATATTATACGATTGTATAACGATATTCGTGTATTATATTATTTTCTTTCGATATTACTTAAAATTCTGTTAGATATCGTTGTTCGAATATAGAAATGAAAATTTGTTTCTTCTTCGAAAATTGTTGCTCGTGTGACATCGATCGCATCTCAACCTACATCAGTGATAAGACATCGACCGTCAACCTTAGGGCACTTTTGGACACATCATTACCTTATCATCGTAGCATACACCAAGACTGTGACGCACCTTAGTCCACATCAGAGATAGGATATGGACCTCCGACCGCACACTTTTCCACATCATAGCCTACTCAATTCTACCAAATGTCCAAATTGCACAAATTTTGAATGTGATATTTTAAATAAAAAAAAAAAAAAAAAAATCATAGCCTACACCTAGCCCCTCAACATCCTAAAACCAAAACGTATATAAACCGAGACTTCACCCAATTCGGGCAGTTCTTGTTCCTCTTCTAATTGCTGTACTCGTACAACCCCTATTCTCCGGTTCGGTGTTATTTTGTAAGTGTTAACATTTATAATAGAGTTTTATAAAGGAAAATTAGTAGTTGGGGTACGACTCGGCCTTCTTACTACCACCCAAGTACCAACTTTACGTGACACTCGAAACACCGCTCTGCTTACAGACGTTACTTAGCCTTGAATTCCATGGGTTGCGTAGTATTTTGACGCAAAGAAATTATTTGAATACTTCTCGTACGTACTGTACTACGTTGCTCAGGTATAATATCGAATAAATTACCGATAAAAGTACAATATTATTGATATATTCGAAAAGCTATATGAGAATGAGATATGAGAAAGATATGTGAAAGAATATTAAGTACACAATTGTATATATTATTTAAAACTCTTTAAAACATCGCTTTTATAATACAAAATAAGCAGCCTATCCGACCGGAAACTTTTGCATGATACTGCACATATCCACAGAAATTCGGCGAGGTTCTCGACAAACGATTCGGATCGGCAAAAGTCAACTAGACTTTTCATAGAACATGTAAACATCGGTACATGTCGAGTTTGATCCGAAACGTGAAACGTAAGACGATAAAACGTAATACACGTAATACGATATTATTTGTTCGATACGAATGACGAGGTTAACTTTTTTTTTTTATAAATCTCTATTTCTCGTATATTCGAACACAGGTGTTTACGTATATTACACGCATCTGCACCTGGAGTCGTGTATTTTTTACTTCACTGCACTATCTCACTTGTACGTGTGTCTTTTTACTCCATGTACTATACCGTAATGCTTACTGTATATTCTCGTCGTATGCGTAAAATACATATACCGTGATAAATAACGAAACATTTTTCTATAATGTAACTGTAGAGTAGAAAAAGTGACACGATATAAGTGAAATGTTTTGAAATTAGAAGGGCATGCGAAAGATTTCTACTGCTAAAGGATAACTAGATAAAAGGACCAACTTTGTTTTTTTTTTTTTTTTTAATGGAATGTTACATTTTCATTATTCGTAAATGATAGTCACTTTGAAAAAAATTCATAAAACACAACCGATACTAATGCTAATTGTAAATATTCGAAGGCCAGCGAAGATCGAATAAACAAAGTCTTTTGCAACGTCATAGAACTATTTCCATTATACACTGGTCCCTACGGAAGTGTGCAACTTCTATAGAAAACGTTTGTTCGAATTTTGTATTACAACGCATATACATGTATATATTTCAGATGATAATGTTAAGTGGTACATCTTGTATATACATATATACATACATACATTAAAGATCTTATCGCCTTCTTTACAGCTTTTAAAAGAATTTTCAACATAAAGGATTTGTTCGCCTTACAATAGACGAATGGTTATCGAAAACATGCATAATTTCTATCGATAATACCAGGGTCGTCCAGAAAGTACCGCCCGTTTACATATAGAAGACATAAAAAAAACGATGACTTACAGAAGATCGCCCAGTTTCGTTCATATATTGACACAAGTCGTACAAAATTTTGTGTTTGAATACTCGATATCGTCGTTGTATCGCGCGTTTAAAATGACGATGCGAATTGAAAATCCCGGCGACGGCGCTTTTACGTTTTTACGCTTTTCAAAAGCTGAAAAAATTCTTCCAAATGGAATTCACCATATTGACGGTAATAGAATTATGGATGAATTATTAGATAAGACCGTGGTTGCGGGCAAGTCAATAGAGACAGAAACTGCACGTGATCGTAAGTATTCAGTCCAGCCGTCTCTCGTTACAGAGAAAAATATGTTTGGTCCATGATGCTCCGCAAGAAAAGATGATTTAAAGAATTGCGTAAGACGATACATATGCGAACTGACGTACAAAAGGTCGTAGAACGTTTCGATAAGCGTTGGAATAAGGCTGGCGGTTGTATCGAAAAGTATACGAAAGGTATATTGGTATATTTATGTCGGAGAGGGAAGAACACCGGAGCATCTAGAATTTGGGATAATCGCGCAACAGCGTACTCCAGGGTCTACTATAGCTGTAATTAAGCAATTGTAGTTAGTTGATCCGATTGTAAGCGTTCGAGACTAGTGATGGTGAGCTTTGGCTCGGGGCAACGGTCCGTCGCCCAACGTAGCCGCGGTCAACGGGACGGGCGCTTCGTCTAGCAAAGGTATAGAGCGATAGTATGACCCTCGTTACAAGAAATACCCATAGAGACAATGAATACCAGGGGTTGAGGCACTTGCACGGCACGAGTACAGTTAGCTTGAAGACTCGTTATAAAACCTGGATTTTTCCGGTAATTAAGACTTTCCTAACGGACAGGCAGCTTTTGTCCCAAATTGATCAATTGGGAGCGATGTCGACGAATCCGAGGGTCCCGTGTCCTTAGACACACCCCAACACAGTTTGGCTCGGCGGCATCCTCGGGACGAGCGGTCACTCTTTCTTGAGATCTGATCGACGAAGGGAGTAGCGCCTTACGATCAGCGAGCAGTACACGTTTGAGTTTTAGCAAGTATATATATCACCCCGTTGACCGCGTATTCGTTATCGAACCCGAGACCATCGTCGCTAGTGTCGCGAGCATCTAACCGCCGGGTTGATTGCCGGCTCTGTACTCTCCATACTTGTGTTAATAAACGATGTTCTTGTGATATCGCAACGATGGCTACCCCTCAGGGGAATTCGTCGAACACCCTCGACCTGATCCTCAACGCCACCCCGACATATAGGAAAGTTGGAAAGCAAGAGATCTTTTTAAAATGCATTTTTATCGTTGCTATCTGAAAACGGGCATTACTTTCTGCACGACTCTCGTATAACATCGCGTAAATGACAGGCGAGGCTGACTCGTTTTTGATACGTATCGGATACGTATTTTGAATTTATCAACGGTCGATTTTTCAAAGTGGCCGATGTATCCGTGCGAGATATACCGTTATTCGCCAAGAAACAAGGTATCGTAAACATTTTTATTCGTATCCGAAACGAGACGAATATTTCTCAAATCGATTCGTCGTCGTTTCTATAAATAAAATTTCCGAAATGAAATAAACGGGATATCAAGTAAAAGATATATTTGAATTATCATATTTGAAAAATTGTCCACAAAATAGGCTCGAGTCTATTCTACAAATATTTGCATCGCTCGACACCGATCATAAATTATTTGCTCGTCGTTATATACAGAGTAATAGTTGCACATTGATTATTTGAAAATGATAAACTCGTCGTTACTCATCCTGTCATATATGGCACACAAGTGTATTAGATGATACGTCGCATCTTTTAAAGTTGGCTTAAAAATTTCTCAAATTCAATGTTGACCAAATTCGAACGATTTAAAGATCGCATCGTGGTGACGCGAGCAATGTTCGGTAAGGAGGATTTTCGTCATTGATATCTTCTGGAAAGATAGCACTCGCATAAGAACGTTTTGCAACAAACGGGACATCGCGCGAAATACCATACGACAGGAGAATCGAGAAAAGAGAAGCGTGGCATCGACCTTTTCCGACGCATCTTCGAGTTCTCACATCTTCGACCATGTATGCGTGATCATGTCAGCCGCCTTTTCCGCGATCATCATGATCGCTGCGATGGGATTACTGTTTGGCACGATCGGAAACACGGATGCGTCCGCGACTCGAATGTTCGATATACCACGTACTCGTAGCTCTGGATCGACGACGGCCGTTGGGTCGTCGTACGCGCCTACTTTGCATGTCCCCGATTGATGGTTCTCCGGTCCGGTCGCCGCTCTCACGTAGCACTCCCAGTACGCGTCAGTGGCGAAGTGATAGCTGAACCAAACGAATTTCACGTTAGTATCAATTACGCGAATTGACGTGGAATCTTTGAACGTTTCGCTTTCGTCCGTGATATACAGGGTGGTCCGTAATTCATGGTACGAATATAAGACAAAAGAATACGACAAAAACGAAGAATCGCAAGATTTGCAAAGAGCACGTAAATTTGCTTGATTCCGATTCTAAACGGTCAATAGAATTCGATCGATTCTAGCGAAGATGTAGAATAAATGTAATATAAAAAGGTAGAATAAAACGTGTTCGTCCGATTCTCGAGAAAGTCGAATTTGAAAATTTATCGACGTATTCGAATTCTATCTTCTCGAGAACGGGACTTCGAGGCTTTAACGAGAACGTTCGTTGCATGAATTACGGGCCTTGCCGTATAACGCTGTCCTTACTTGGTGCAAAGGGGATGAACGATAGGTTCCAATCGAAAATCCCATTGTTTCATAGTCTGCGTGTTGGTGAGCTCGATCGCCTTCCTAATACCCTCGATCAACACCTTCAAATCCTTCGTGTGGGTAAAGTAGTTGGGGTAAATCAAAGGTGGTGCGATCGGGTCGCCGGAACGCAACTTCATGTATCCCCTGCTCTCCACGGTAACAGCCGTCGGCCTGACCACGATCTGCCTTCTGTCCGAGCATAAGCCAAGCGCGCCGTTCAAACACTCGAATTCGAGTCCGGTCCTTGGACAGTTTGGCGCGAATCCGTCGAAGAACATCTGGATATCGGGTACTCCGCTAGCGGCGTAGCTGCTCTCGAGGAACGCCGTCACTTGGGTCAATCCGGTACTGCTCAACGGACCGGTTCTGGTCTCCAAGTATTCGTTAACGCTGTTCATGTTCATAGATTCGTACGCGGTATCCTTGATACTGAAGAGAACCGCAACCGACACGTGATTGTGAAGATTCTTTCCTACAGGCAGGTCCTTGATCACGTTCATGCCCAATTTGGTTAAATGCTCCTTGGGTCCTATCCCGGAGTTCAATAGAATGTGAGGGGAGCCAATCGCTCCAGCCGCTAGAATAACTTCCTTGTTAGCTTTCACGATCCTCTTATATCCATCTTTATCGATCAGTTCGACGCCGTACGCTTTGCTCTGCCACTGATTCGTTAGAACCTTCGTCACCTGGGCGTTGATCAACACCCTTAGATTGTTTTTACCGTACGCCGATCTCAAGTAATTTCTCGAAGTCGTGCCTCGTACGCCATTGTCGGTCGTCATGGGAGCCACCATGAAGCCTGTCTGACTGTATTCCTTCAAGTTCGACGTTCTGTAACCCAGCTCGGCCGCGGCTTTCAGAAGTTCGTCGGCGAAGGCTGGCTTGTGAGGATAAAATCGAATCTTCATCGGACCTGGTACGGCAACGCTTCTAGGTTTGTCGGATAATATCGACGGATCTACGGGATCTTCGGCGCGTTCGAAGTAGTGGGCGACTTCGTCGTAGGACCAACCTGTGGCGCCTGCCCGAGCCCAACTGTTGTATACTTCTGGGTGCCCTCGTACGTACATCATTCCGTACATGCCGGCGGTACCGGACATCATCTTCCCTCGCGGCCAAGTGCACACTCCGTCGGTTTCTGCCGGTGATACGTAAAGTTAGAAAGGATAGAATTCCATTACTTCCTCGAACAAGAACGCAGATCGGTTACCTAAACACGCGGTCGGATGGGGCTCCGTTGGCTCCGTTTTGAAATTCCAATCCAAAGTCGAATTGACGGCGTGAACCGCGAGTCCAGGAATAGAAGTCATCGACGGTTCTTCCGGCCCTGCTTCGATCAGGAGAACCCTCCACCAAGGATTGTCGCTCAATCTCCTGGCAATTACAGGCCCGGCTACTCCGCCGCCGACCACGATAAAGTCGAACCTACGTTTTCGACGATCGTATCGATGATAAATTGTAAATTAACGTTTCGTACGAGATCCTACTTTATCGTCGATTCAATTGCGATTTAATTTTACAACTTAAAACGTGCGATAAACCCTTGTTTCAGGTTTCCATGCAAGTTTAAATTAGCGGAAGGATTCGATCGCTGCAAGCCGACGTAGAGAAGAACGAAAGTTTAACGAATTGAGCGAACGATTTAAAATTCGAAGAATTTAGAAATAGAAAAAAATTAGTCGCGAAGATTTTACCATTCGTTGGGCACTTCCTCTTTGCCGAGTCTGTGGCAAGGATCCGACACGTCGCACGTAGACGCGATTATTTTCTCGACCAAGCTCATGAAAGATGTTTTCACGCCGCACTTGGACGCCATGTACGACGTGTCTTTGAAGCTGCAGGAGCAACACGATGTTCCATTGCTCGTATCCAATAGGCTAGCCTGAAACTGGTTAACGAGGTGTTTAATTAAATCACTTTCACTTTTGTATGCCTTCGTGATTTAACCGCGCTGCTGTGCTCGTATCCCTGTTCTTCGCAGATAGACGAAGAAAAAGTAAATTTCGTACGAATCGATGTAAAACAAAGATTAAACGCGAGATTGTCGCGAAGCGAAAGTTACTCTGCATTCGAGAAAGAGAAAAGGAGTATTCTAATCGCGATATCGTCGCAGCACGGTTGATATTAACCAAGGATCGTTGAACGTGCGCGGAGTAATGTCGTCGACATTATATTAAGAATTCGCCAAAAGTCAGACATTTCCTCGAGTCATCCGCATTTAGAATCGCATCGGACACGTTCTGTCTACGGCGAGATTATGTTTCGAATTCTCGTGCTCGTGGCCTCGCCTATGCATCGCCATGACGATGCTCGGGTTCGAAGGACCATCCAAAATATAATTATAACCATGTACAAGGGCGTTTGGTTCATAAATTTTCCATAGAAGCTCGTTTCTTTCCACTACAGCCGACATCGATCTGATCGATCGTTCTTCGTTCGACGTCTTCCTTCCGACTAGAGATAATTACGATAGGTAGGCTAGTTTCGAGGAAGATAAAACCTGATCGACTTTCGAGTCACCATCGCCGATGGAGGATTAAACTGCATGAAATATAGGATAGAGATAAAATATAGAGAGAAAAAAATATGTATGGAAAGAGAAATATACGCGAAAAGAAAGGCGCGCCGCTGTCTACTAGAACATCGTTTGTCAGTATCAACGGGTCGCGAGCTTTCGAGTTTCCTTTTGGGGATAATCGCCGATATCGATCGATCGGGACGGCTCTATTTACCGGAAATGGGAGTCGAAACGCGAATGCCAATTGCACCAGGAGCGAGAGCAGCACGTACGCTCGCATTTTATCCAATTAGAGGTCGGTATCACCTGCGAACAGAAAGCAACAGAATTCGAGTCAATGTGTCAATGCTAAGTTTGCGTGTAATTTAGTATCGGCGGAACGCAACGGAGAACGTCGCAGCTGCTACCAGCGGTACGATTCAAACTAATTTTATCGATACGCGTTAATATTTGCTGGTTTATCGTTGGATCGCCTGAAAGAAAATACGCTTCTTGTTCGAACGGTTCTTGCATTTATGTTGCTTTGGAAGAAATTGACGCGTACCGGCAGTTCGAACTCGATAGTTTTCATCGATCCGATCTATCAAACCTTGCTTATCTTTCACGCAATTTAATCACACAGTCGATGCGTCGACTAACTTTTAGAAGAATCGTCGATACCGTTTAAATGCAATTCTTTCATACCGATGTTGGCGCTTACGCAACTTTTACGCGTTATTTCATCGTTTTCCTCGATGAACTAAGACGAACGCGCGGTTAGCGAAAATTACGAGTATCGCGTGAAACGCGAAATAACTTTCAACGTGAAAGTCTATACGGTTGAAATTGAACGAATTACGGTTTCATCGATGCCGTCACGAACGAAAAGTCGTCGAGTCGAAGTTGTTTCGTCGATGATAAAGCGCTAGCGCGTACGAACGAGGAAGGTAACGGTTGTAAAATTGTAAAATCTGACCAGTGTTTCGCGTGAAAGTGACGATCTCGAAACGAGACGATAATCCGTAGCGTTGTGCAGGTAGCGATGCGCGTTCGACTCGAATCGATTTTCTAGCGATTTCAACGTACAGCGACGGACGAAAAATAGTTTATAACACATCGTTGTATGATAATTTTGGGAAACGGAATTCTATTTTACGAGAACGACGAGTAGACGATACGTGTAACGTACGATCAGAGAGGAAAAACGAATCGACAGATAGGGGAAATAGGTGTCGATGAAATTTCGTTAAACGTTTAACTTTAACTTCGTTGCCACGTACTTCCTCTACCTATCCACTTATCCTCTCCGACTGTATATCCTGAAATAGACGATCCTAACTAACATGGTAAAAACTATCTAACACAAAGTTACTAATACCTATATTCGCGTTACAGTTTTAAACCTTCTTTCAACTACGACTGTGTTCGAAGCGACGCAAAGCATATCGACGAAAGCCGATAGATCGTATAATCACATCGGAGGATAAATCATACGCGATCGCGGGTCTGGTTCTTGCACGCTCGAATCGATTCGCGATATGCTCTCAGTGCGTGAAAGTCCCGACAGCTGACGAGCAATTAATCGTGTCTGGTTTGTGCAAAATTGTGGTGTGCGGACTTTCGAAAGTCGCGACGGAAAACGGATGTTTTTGACGGAACGTACGACGAGCGAGGTTTGGAAGCGAGTTTGATAACGTTTGGTAAAATTGTTTGCGCGAAACAGATGCCACATGGGAGATAGGATAACGTCGTTACCGCGGAGGAAGTTAGTGTCCAGCGATGAGAATAGTATCGGGTATACCGTGAAAGTTGGTAACGTTGTCGGAATAAATTTTTATAGCGCGTCGAGAAATGCGCGGCATATGGAAAATGGTGCTCGTAAAATTTGACTGACAATGACGATGAATAAAATATACGTTCGCGGTATTTGCATACGTATATCGCTAGAAGCGTTCAAGGTAACGACTAGATATTCTATTGCATTATCATACGAAGCGAACATTACGAGATAAAGAATTTTTGAGAAAAGAAGAATTCGTACAGGAAGCGTCTTTATCAAGTTCGTTACAATTATATCCCATTTGTCCCGTTGAATTTTAAACTATCGCAAGCTCTCCGCGTACACCCACTTTCCCTTTCACCACGACGTTCAACAGCCCCACTCAACCTTCGGATAAAATAGAATCCAAGTACACGTTATCCCTCTATGTATTTAAAGCCAAACCTACTACGCAAATATTCTTCCATTGCTGATTGTAAATCCGACGAAAACGACTGTAGTCGCGAGGCAAGACGAAAATATGTTCTCGAATAGAACTAGATCAGTGCGTTCTCGATCCGTGTATTTGTATAGACGTTTCGCGTTGTTTCTCTCGTTTACTTTGTTCGCCTTCCGTTTTCCATTCTTCCGTTTCGATTTTAACAACGTAAAATA
This sequence comes from Bombus impatiens, assembly GCF_000188095.3. Classification (NCBI taxonomy): domain Eukaryota; kingdom Metazoa; phylum Arthropoda; class Insecta; order Hymenoptera; family Apidae; genus Bombus; species Bombus impatiens. The sequence continues at coordinate 1,016,788 of NT_176515.1, forward strand.
AAAAAAACACGTTCGTGACAAAAAACGCGCGTAAAGTGAAAAATACATGTTCGATTCGGCCGAGTCTTCTTCGAAAACGAACTTTGAAAACGCCACCCCCTCCCTTAGGTCGAATGAAAAAAAAAAGAACCGTAATCCCTTTTATTCCGTTTGAACGAAAGATCTAAAAGTAAATCATCGTTTCGAAAAGGCGAGAGAGTTTACCTCGTGAGATCTATCGAAAAGAGAAGAATATTTCACTTTTCGGGAAAGAAATAACGAGAAGGAAAGAAAGAATGGTAATCTGACGGTTAGACAAACCTGAAGAATCGTCCAAAGGGAAGCGGCGCGCAGTAGAGGAGGCCGATAGTGGCTCGTGGAGCAGAATTCGAAGACATTTGGGCGGCTGTAGCGAGTAGGGAGCGCGCGCGCGCGTGATAGTCCTTTTGGTCGGGAGCAACACAAAGAGGAGCTTCATCCGAGACGGAACGGAGCGGTCGTGAGTCTGCGGCGCGCCGCGTGAAAGCCTGACGCAGAACGGCAACGATTCATCTATTTTGACGACGCGACGGGGTACAGTTGGGCAAGAGCCGCGGCCGTGGCCACACTAGACGGGCTAATTAAAGAGGCTCGACGCACCGTGAACTGGAAGGGAGATCGCCACTCGCTCTCTTCCGGAGAAAGAGCCTGACGTCATCCAGTCAGTAAACCGCTCGAATGCGTCATGCGAAATGAAGTCGGGGGACGGCACGAAAGAATCGCTTGAAAAACGTGTTTCGAGAGGGAGGACGGATAAACAAGGCCGTACGGAGGATCGACCGAAGGGACGGTGGCTTCTACCGCGTGAAGAAGTTTCGCGTTAGTTTAGCGCTTTCGTTCCTATAGACCTTCCTATGGACGTTCCTTTTTCCACCACCGATACGATCGTTCTATTCGTCACACGCCTCTCCGTTTTGTCTCGTTATCGACGAGCAAATGGTAAATTGCGTGGCGAAACTCGGTGACAATTTTCAAAAATTAGCCACCACGTTGGTATCGGTATTATGCCATCGGCGAATAACGACATTTTCGATACGAGATAATATCCTATCGCATCTGCGCGCACAGAATATTCGAAATATCCAAACGATGATATTCGCGCGATAGTGTTTTCGGCAGTGACACAAAGAGAGGAGGCTCGTCCAAGACAAGACGGAGAAGCAGTAGAGCGAGGCATCCCGCGTGAAAGTTTCAAACGATGGCGTACGAAAGATTTTGAAACACGATTCTTCGTGAGATTTGAAAACTTATTCTCGGCGTACATTTCAGCGATTTCTTTGCGATCAAAGATACAACGTGTTCGCGTCGTTGTAGAGATTTCGAATTCGAAGCTTCGCGGTACGTTGCGTTTTGAAGTTAGCGCTCCCAGAGTTCAGCGTGATCGACGTAAGAAGTTGGATCACGAACGAATAAAAAAAAATTGGCTCAACTTTTGACTTTTCGTGGTATTTTCCTGCGAACAAAGTTCTAACGACGCGACAAGTTCTTCTTACATATGAATTATCTAAGAACGAACGTTCTGATCGATGAACGGTTCATAGAAAGGAAGCACGTAATTCGCTCCTTTCTTTCCCATTGTCGGTGAAAGTCGGGTGAAAGAGAAAAAGGCAGACGATACGAATTATGCTTTTGTTAACAAGAAAAATAGGAAAACTTCATTAAAAAAAAAAAAAAATCACAAATTATACGAAAAGAAAGCATTCTACGGTAACAGGAAAGTACGGATTCGGTCGAAGGTTTCAAAACTGCGATCGATTCGAAGCGAAAATCAGGGTAGAGATATAAATGTACAAAGACGCGATTAATGTTAAACGATAATATGTAAAAACATTGAACTTACCACTGAGCGGTATGTAGAAAGGTTCGCTACACTCTTTCCGTGTATAGAATGAAATTGGACGTCCACACGACATTTATATGTATTTTTACGCTTAAATTAGATAGGTTATCGTCTACGTAAGCGAAATCACGGATAAATTACGTTATCGGTTAACTTCATTTTTTCTCACATCTGGATCTCGTACAACTTTTAATCCGATTTTGAGTGGAATCTCAATGAAAAGAGCAATTTGAAACAAAGATAAGAGAATGTACCGATATATCGCTGAAATACATATTTCGTTGCAATTAATCCGATTAAATGCTATTCTTCGAGCGAGCGTACTGCGTTGATCGGTCCATTAAAATCGCAAGTACCGTTCTATACCGTTTCGATTCTCAGGTTTTCCTTTCGTCCGTCGTTTCATCGGTATGAACATACGCGATTTATATATACCATACATACGCTATATCATAAAATCACAACTAAACTGTTTTTTTAATTCCGTTTAATATAATTATTCGAATCTCGCTTAAATCTAATTTGATTTTATCGAGTCTATATTAAACCATATAACATGTTTATTTAGATGTCATATCGTTCACGTTTAAACAACAATTATAGATTAAGAAGCTAGTAAAGATTAGGCTATCGAAGATTTTTTGCAGAAACGGAAGATTTCTGAATTACGTGCTATATGTCTCGCAAGATTATATATCTCGCAGATAAATTAATCGATTTACAAGTACATATATGTCGGTACTCACGTAATATGTCGCGATATCGGTGTAAATCGATCGATATTCTATCTGGTAATCGATTCCGAGTCGTTGCATTCGGAGACATTGTGTCTAATTGTACGATTTAATTACGCAAACAGCAAGTTCGGTTTTCGTTTATTTCTTCGAAACCGAAGCAATGTTTTGCTGCTACTAAACAACAAAAATCTTTTGTATCGTACGTAGCACACATGTGCACCACATGTAATTTCTACCGAAGATCGTGGGAGACGAACGCATTTATTTTTACGCTTAGTTTCATCTTCCGATCGGTCTACCACTTACGACTAACAAAAGTATCCGATTGTTATTGAATTTCAATTGCAACATCCTCTGAACAAACTACGCGCGTATCTTTTAATTAGGTATTTGCAAAATCCAATTTGCCGACTGTGGCACAAATCGCGAACAGAGGAATACGTATATTGTCTCTTGCTTCTCCGTCGATTAACAAAGAATAGTATTGCGTAAAAGAAATTTACGCGATGTGTGCGCAAACTTTTGCTTCCTGTAGTTGCAGAGAACTTTTCTAGGAGTTATACAAGTTTTACAACGATTCGCGCAAACCGGATTTACGAGGCTTGGTTAAGCAGAACTTGCCTGACGAAAGACGCGTTGCTTTTCGCGTAGAAAGAGAAAGCGAGATGACGATCGGGATGATTTGGAAAACGCATCGTAATGCTACCGATCGCGAAAGATATTTGAAAACTTTTCGTCGCTACTGCCGTTTCCGTTCTTTTTTGCGATTTAGCGACGTCGCTACTCCTTAAATCTGAAGGAAAATTCGAACGAAATCCTTACGGATCAAATTCGCTAGGCGTCAGATTCGTGTCTCCGCACTGCAGTTCTCATCTTTCGCAGTTCTCTCGTTCGTCCCTGTGCTTCGATCACAGCTCGCTTCAATTTTGCACGAATCACATATTCGCTTCCGTCCTTCGAATCCGTCGACCGCTCGTTTCGAACCGTTCTCGATCCTCGTCGCCGCGAACCGATTCGTAAAGCTGACCGACGATAAGGTCGGAGAAAAAAAAAGACTAAACCGGCAAGGAAATAAAAGGAAGAAAATACGCAAGATACCCTCAAATTCTTTCTTCTACGTTAACTTAAGCGTATCTTCTTCGACACGATCTCGCCTATCGTCGTCTACACACGGTATCCCTCCAAATATATTCCTAAGGCCCTCCAAAGTATTCGAACACACGTAGATAATCTTAACGAGTATATTACGTACGTTATACGGAACATGTTGAGATTTCGTTAACACCGATGTCACGAGATTAGACTACCACCGTTATATTCGCAAAATTTTCCAACCAATCTGAGATAAATTCATTTGCAAGCAGTCGATTATACTTTGTATTAACGGATTTCCATATTTAATAAGGCTATCCTTAACACTTATCGTATATTTAAGACGGTTGTCTCGTGCTGTACTAATTTTTCATACAAAATACACGCGTGCAACGATATCTTGTAATTTCTACATAGATTTTCAGACTAGTTGCGAATTTTGTCGATGTACCGATGAAACAACGATACGGTCGTATCCCATCGCAACGTTAACGAAACTTCAAAACGTTTTCTATAAAACGTACGATATGTACATGAAAGATTCGTGCGCCAACTGTTCAAATATCCTCGCGACATATAAAGCCTATACACGTTACAAACGTTACACTATGAGAAAGATGTGCCACGCGCCAAGAACGCGATCGCCTCGGCCGGTTTAAACGACGAAACTGACAACGACGCGAAGGATAGGAAAGAAGAAGGAGCCAAGAGAACGAGCGAAACGTGCGCGTGTCCCGAAGGAAAGCACGTGCGAGCGATCGTTCGGTTCGATAGACGCGGACAGACCGACCGCGAATCACTAAATCGCGTTCGGTCGTTCACGGTTTCACTCTTGTACCGATCCTGCTGAAAGTAGGACCTTAATCGACCGGGTACAGCGTTGGAAAATAGCGGCGCGTTTTCACGAACGAAAGTTACCTAGATCGGTCCGGGTGATGGCGAGTTCGAGAGATCGTCCAGCCTGTGCGAAACCATTGCAGTCATATCGAAAGGGGTGTAAAAGCGAGTTCGGTCTATAGGCTTCGATGGAACGCGATCGTAAAACGAGACGGAGGCTTTCACTGGTCTCGTAACAGAATATTCTGCAGCTACTTCGAAGATTCGACGCTGAAATTGCCGATCGACGTATACGTTGTCCGGCGATAATTTCGGATATCGTCTTAATCCGCCAAAGAGACACAGCGGATCTTTGATTAGAAAAGTCGAGACATCCATATCCTTCGAAATCTATTGCAAAACGCATTCGTCCCATTCGCGTGAAAGTATTCCTTGTGTCAAGTTTCGAAACATCAGCCCTGCCACCGTTCTTCAAAGTCACACGGTAGAACTCCATTTATCCGAGCGAAATTTCAGTTAACTTTTGCTAATTGCGTTCGCTTATATCGTTTCTATCGCTCGACGCGAGCGACTGTTACGTAAATCAACAGATGTAACAACATGGCCCGTCGACGAGTTCAGGCAAATGCAATTCCGCTGTATCAGGATTTCGATTTTAAATCGATCCGATTCTCGCTGCCGCAAACTGTTCTTCCTCGATTTTGAACGGATTTCCTTTCTTCTCCGCTCTCGCATCGAGAAATACCTTAAGACGCGACGTTAGTTGGAAGAGTTTCAGCGATGGACAGCCGTTCTTCGTTGCGCAATTCTCATTTTTGCGCCATATCCTTTTTATTGCCAACAAAAAAAAAATGCTGCATCAAATTACGCTCGTTTATCCTGATGTCTTTTTTGCGCCAATTACAATACACGCGGCAACGTTCGAGAAATTCCGTAGAATAATCCACTATCTCTGAAACTGTTACTTTAAACTTCGCTTACGTAAGCATCGTCGTATCCTCGAATCCAATTCACTTTGCCAATTAACTAATTATCGAAGCTGAGACTCGTGCGATAAGTGTAACGTACGCGATGCTGATCGCGAAATTCCCTTTAGTTCCCATTATCTACGCGGGTCGGTATCCGACACGGACTTTTACTCGCCAAATGAATTAGCTCGGACGATGAAAGTCAGCCTGTTAAACGTAGTCGATAGCAGCATGTAAATGACACGGATTAACGGTACGGTTCTTTTAAAAAATAGATAAATTCGTTCCTCTCTTCCTTGGTTCTATCTGCAAGTTCGACTGACGATTTAGAAGAAACGTAAACTTTAAGCGATATGGTCGTAAATGCAAGAGAACCTAAAGCTGTCGAATCGTTCGAAACGAAACGGAGTATCTCGTCGAAATCCACGCCACTTGTACTTTCCCTCGTTTCTAATTTTAAACGTTAGAACCGCGATCTACGACGTAGATCTAATCTACAACGATTGGTGCGCGGCAAGAATTTTTTAAACGCGCAACGCCTAACTATGATCGGAGACACCGATTTTTTTTCTTTTAGATTGTAGAATAAAAAACCGACAATAGCCGCTCGGTGTGAACGTTGCTGTCAACGTTTTGAACCAAATACAACGTATTTTGGTAATTGTTTAGAAAGCCTTCTTGGATCTCGGTGATTTTTTAAAACGTTGTAAAAATCTTAGTCTTGGTTTTCGAAATACTTGCAAAACACCGTGCTGGAGTACTAGACTGTCCTGCAGTTATCCATTCAACCCCACGACCAACCATAATTAACGTATTCGTGTTACCTTTGGCAGCCGATCGAGAACCGGTGCTTTTCACGTGGCATAAAATTTCATCTCGCGATAGCAGTCACGCGTGAAAAGCGTTGGCTGATCGATATACAGGGAACGAGCGCGCGAATTAATTATTATCGGTTAAAATCCGCCTAACGGATAAAAGCCTAATTACATTCTTTTCACTGATCTCTCTCTCTTTCTCTTTCTCTCTTCGCGCTAGTAACAGTTTAGGCTAGTTTTAGCGGGGAAACGAAGCATATCGCGTTCATATAGTCTCGGTCGCTATTCGGTCGATGGAACAAAGTACCAACGGGTATCGGAGCTGTTCCGAACGGCGATCGTGTCTCAGAGGATCGCGTACATCGACCGTTTTGTAGATTGACGGATATTTGGTTGGTCGGTGAACGCGCATGTCGATATCCGGTGTTGGAGCTTCGTCGACAGCGTAGAAGGAATGGAAAAGAACGGCGATTCTGGTGCCAAAATGAAAATCGATCTAATCTATACCTATCGATTTTCCGAATTTCTAAAACTGGTAAAAGTTGAAATTTTAAAGAGCAATCGAAAATCGACGATATCGATCGAAGATTATCACGGATAACGCTTCCATTCTATGTTTATCACTGTCCTCTTCTTGTATCGTCGTTGTCATCGTCGTTATCGCTGTTATAGCATCGCCACGATCGTCATCGAATAGACGTTAACATCGTTGAAATTCATCGTCGATAACTGATAGGCGGTATATCTCGAGGATGGAAAAGGGAACCCGTGTCTTAAATCTTCCAATCCTCTTTGATCATGTCAGCGGCTTTCTCGGCGATCATGATCGTCGGTGCGTTCGTATTGCCGGAAGTGATCGTTGGCATGATCGAGGTATCGATCACTCGAAGTCCATTTACGCCGTGCATCTTCAATCTGGCATCGACCACTGCCATTTTGTCCGTGGAGGGTCCCATTTTACACGTTCCGCTCGGGTGGTAAATAGTTAGCGTGTAATATCGAGCGAAACAACGCCAATAATCCAGCGATGGGAACTCGAACGACGAACACTCCGGAGTTCTGTTTGGATTCGGTTGAGTTTTCAGTTGCTTCATCGTGTTCGTCTTCGACATATCGTGGATAAACTTCGCGCCTTCCGCCTGCATCCGTTGACGTTAACAGACACACGATTTATTAAATTCTCGAAGATTCGATTTCTCAGCGTTGCTTGATCAAATTGATCGAGAAAGTACGGAACTCGTTGTACAGCGACGATGGCCAAAAGAAAGCTCGAAACAAGAAACTAATGCGAGTTTAGCAAATTGAATTTTAATCGAGAAGAGAAACAAACGTACGATATATCGAACGACGATATCGAGGAATAAACGAGTAGTCTAGTTTGGAGCAAAAACGTTTAATGCAAATTGTACCCGATACTCGTACACACGAGTATAGATTTTAAGCTTTCGTTTCTCCGTCACCGTATCGTCGAAATCGATCGAGTCGGCAACCGTTAGCTCAACAAACGTTCGCTGTACTTATTTTTTAAGGAATAATAAACCAGTTTATTACCAGAACGTCGAGATCGTGTGGATCGTCGAAGTAGTTGGGCACTATGATCGGCCGCTGATTAACGTCCTTGGAGCGCAGCTTGATGTATCCTCTGCTTCGAGGTCGCAGCAGTAGCGGCATGATCATGTACGAGTCCTGGTACAGGATATTTTCGAACAAACGCGCATAAAAGTCGTCCAGAAGGTTGCAAGCTCTCTTGCCAAAGAGACCGCCGTCCGTATTGTCGGCCGTTGAAGAGACGAACAGCTGTATATCGGGATAATCCTCCGACTTGTTCGCATATCTGGAAATATTCGTTATGATATAGACAAGCATGTAATGTACGAAAATATACGAAATAAAAGCAAATTTTGATCTCAGTCTCGTTTCTCTCGTTCGTAAAGATATAAATTTGCAGAAAAATTCGCAAAGTCGTTACGAGTTAACGTTGATAAATACTCACTTGGTGTTGATGAAACCTATACCCTCGGCCACGTTACTCCCGTACAACGGCCCGGTACGTTCTCTGACGAACAAATTGAGCGCATGGGCATTGACGGACCTCATCAAGTTAAAACTGAAAGATGTCGAATCCGTGATGTTCGCCGGTTTAGTCACCAAGTAAGTCAATCCACCGATCGCCACGTGATCCTGAAGATTTCTACCGACGCCGGGAGCTTCGTGGACCACGGGAATATCGAGTTGTTCCAAATGACCCCTGGGCCCGATTCCAGACAACATGAGCAATTGCGGCGATTGTATCGCGCCAGCCGATAGAATTACCTCGCGACTGGCTTTCACCGTCCTGCGCCTGGATCCTACTTGAAATTCCACGCCATAAGCAGTTTTTCCATTTTCATCTGAAAATCAACATCCGCCGATTGATCGTCTCTCGTGGTCCTCGTCTCCGATAATAACAATTCCAAGCTGTACGATTTTAAACGAAACTACGATAGGAAACGATAGGAAGAGCTAACGTTTGATAACTCGCCTTGGCTCACCAAAATCCTCTCTACCATCGATCTCATACTGATATGTAAATTTTTTCGCTTGGAAGCCGTTCGAAGAAAAGCTTTCGCGGTACTACATCGCAGACCATCTTTCACCGTTGCATGAGAGAAGGAGAATCCGGTTTGCGTGGGTCCATTCACATCCACCACGTCGTAGCCCATTTCCGTGCCCGCTTGTATCAGATAATCGGTCACGGACGAACGATAATTAAAGTATTCGACGGTCAGATATCCACCGGTTCGATGATAAGGGGAATCTTGGTATTCTTTGATCCTCATGTCCTCGGATTTCTTAAAATAAGGCAATACGCTCTCGTAATCCCATCCTGGATTACCCATCTCCTGCCAATTGTCGTAATCTTTCTTGTTGCCACGCACGTAGAGCATCGCGTTCAGCACGCTACTTCCTCCGAGTACCTGTACGATAATTCACGTATACACCCGCTACGTATCCAAAGATATAATTATCGGCGAGTACAGCGAACGATATCGATACGCGCGTAGAATGAAATTTCTGCGAGTTTGAATAAAGTTCGACGTAAAAGAGTTTGCTTACGCGAATCTATTATGCGAATATCCTCTGTTAAAAAAATTAACAGCAATCGTCACACCTATGTCGGTCGCGAGAATGAAAAATAGTGGAAATCATTCATAACCGACGTAACTTGATTTATGTGGAGAAACTAACATCGGATAGAGCAAATCCTTAATAACGACGTTACGTAAGTGCATACATATTTATACCGTGCACATTCATACATTATGCATCCATGATTGTGATAATAATAAACGATAATAAATGTCATTGGAAAATAGTACCTTGCCGCGTGGCCAATTGCACGCGTTAGCTTTCATCGCTTTGCAATAATTATTCGACGGTTCCGTCTTGAACTGCCAATCCATCGAGGTGAGTTGAAGAATCGGGAACAGAATCGGTATGTCGGACAAATCGTTCTCGTCGACGCCAGCCTCCAACAACAGCACCGTCCAATTTTCGTTTTCCGACAAACGATTCGCCAACACCGAGCCAGCCGTGCCACCTCCGATTATTATAAAATCGTAGCTGTTTCGAAGATCCGATAAAGTGGTCGGCTTCACCCTGGTCTCGCGACTCACGATATCCGGCCTGTACATGCCAATCAACATACGAAGGAGCACCAGGAAACTCAGTTCGGGTCCGTACGACATCGCGATCCTCATCGTGGAGATTCTGCTGACGCTCGACATTTCTTCCTTTTTCTTCTTCTCTTTCTTTCTTCTCGATCGATCGATCGATGACCAGCGATCGGTGATCCTTCAGGAAAAATTTGCTCGAACAACGATCCTCTTACGGTACTTTTTTCCCGAGTTTTTCCTACTCCGATCGTACTATACTACAATCGACGTGTTTCGCGAATCGCTATCCTTCGTTAAAATCTCCGTTAACGCTACCGAGCTGTCCTCTGCGCAACCGTGCTTATATTAATTCGATGATGTTTTAAATTCCGAAACCTTCGCGACAATACGTGATCGGCTGATGTTTCATTCAATGTACGTACGTGTAACTTGTATTCGCTTTCGACGAAAGATTTTATGTCACTTAAGCCAAACAAATCACGACAGTTTCAAAGCAAGTTACGCTTTCGCAAGCTCGACCGTTTCTCAAACAATTCGAAACATTTCGTTCGTCATAAATCTAAATGACTCAACGTCTCGAATTTAATCTACTTTTTTGATTATTATATAAGATTATATAACTGAAAGTGTACCTTGTTTATTTTTCTTTTTTTAACAATTATTTTTATCTCCTTGTCGATACCCAATGATATACCTAAAGACAACGAATCGATAAATTTCGTTCTTACCAGCATATCGTTCGAATCTTTAACACCGTTGCTCGAAGCTGAATATGAAAATAAACGCAAATTGTTATAAAACGGTACCAAAAAATTTGCGGTGCCGTTCTACTATTTCCTATTTAAACGCGAAACATTGTAACTACCCTGACTTAAAGATTCTTAATATATCGTAATATCGTAGCTACAGTCTAGAAAAGGCGGCGCTTTCAAACGGAACGCTTCCCGAAATATCGATCGCTCGACATCGCTTCTATTTAGCGTACATGCGTAGTCTTTTAACCAAATGTATTATAGTTAGACGAATCTTTTACATCGTGCAGACAAAAATTATATATTACAGGCACACTCAGAACGACGATACGATGGTATTCCGACAAAGCTCGAGAGCAAATTGCCTATGTAAAACCGTGGGACATTGCGCTATTGTTACGAATCGCTGGATCAGCTGTTTTTCGATTGCTTTCAGACGTACGAGTACGACTTTTGCAGCGATCGACAAAGTGGATGCGAAATACGTGTGCGTAATCGACGTAACTGAAACAGCGGAAATAATCGACGACATCGATATACCTAATCGATAAAAATTTCGTCGACTGACTGTGCTTTGTGAATATGAGAAGGAATAGAATCGTGATTATCGATTACGGGTAATTGGTGATACGAAACGACGTTACAAATACATACATCTCAGTTATCGGAATTTCTGAGTATGCGACCCAAAAATATGATTTGTAAAATGGTAAAATCATCGTATCAGATGGCTTAAGAATTTTGCACGTTACGATACATCAAGCGCATCCGATTTAATAACCCTAACGCACAATATCTGAAAAAATATAACCGATAGATATGCAAGGTGGTTGGTAACTGATGGTACAAGCGGGAAGAGAGTGATTCTTTTTTTTTTTTTAATTTTTCCATCGAGACAACGATTTACAGTGAGATCCGTTATAACGAGACGCGATAAAATGCAGGCGTACCGAGCGAAAATTCAAAGTCGATTTTCTCGAAAACAAAGCCTCGAACGAAAAATTTTTATTCTATATTTTCGACTTCTTTTTTCGCGTAGAATCACCCCCTTTCCGCTTGGGCGCTTTCAAACGGAACGCTTCCCGAAATATCGATCGCTCGACATCGCTTCTATTTAGCGTACATGCGTAGTCTTTTAACCAAATGTATTATAGTTAGACGAATCTTTTACATCGTGCAGACAAAAATTATATATTACAGGCACACTCAGAACGACGATACGATGGTATTCCGACAAAGCTCGAGAGCAAATTGCCTATGTAAAACCGTGGGACATTGCGCTATTGTTACGAATCGCTGGATCAGCTGTTTTTCGATTGCTTTCAGACGTACGAGTACGACTTTTGCAGCGATCGACAAAGTGGATGCGAAATACGTGTGCGTAATCGACGTAACTGAAACAGCGGAAATAATCGACGACATCGATATACCTAATCGATAAAAATTTCGTCGACTGACTGTGCTTTGTGAATATGAGAAGGAATAGAATCGTGATTATCGATTACGGGTAATTGGTGATACGAAACGACGTTACAAATACATACATCTCAGTTATCGGAATTTCTGAGTATGCGACCCAAAAATATGATTTGTAAAATGGTAAAATCATCGTATCAGATGGCTTAAGAATTTTGCACGTTACGATACATCAAGCGCATCCGATTTAATAACCCTAACGCACAATATCTGAAAAAATATAACCGATAGATATGCAAGGTGGTTGGTAACTGATGGTACAAGCGGGAAGAGAGTGATTCTTTTTTTTTTTTTAATTTTTCCATCGAGACAACGATTTACAGTGAGATCCGTTATAACGAGACGCGATAAAATGCAGGCGTACCGAGCGAAAATTCAAAGTCGATTTTCTCGAAAACAAAGCCTCGAACGAAAAATTTTTATTCTATATTTTCGACTTCTTTTTTCGCGTAGAATCACACCCTTCCCGCTTGTACCGCCAGTTACCAACCTCCCTGTATATGAAAATCTGTTTTTTTTTCTTTTTTTTTATAATAATATATAATCTGGCATTGAAACGTTCATAAATCACGCGGCTAAGAGCTCGTGTTTTTCGCTTCATTCGCTATCGAGATATAAATATTGAAATGCGACATGCCACTAACATTAGCGGTACTCGGTGTACACCGCGGATACACGTAAAGACCGCAAGAACGTGTCAATCTCCGGTAACCCGCTAATCAGCGTCGATACGAACGTTATGCTAATAAGTAATAACTGAAGTTATCAGCTGCGATGTACGAATGTGTAAGGAATCGATGTAAAGGAAATAATCGAAGTGAATATATTTACTTCGAATCGAATATTTGTAAATATCGCGAATATCTAATCGACGAGTACCTTGAAAATGTAAGTATTTAAGATCATCCGTCTCGTACGAGGATCAAAGGATGTCCAAAGTGTCCGATGATCGAACAATATCTGCGTCGTACGAGAATGTCTGAACTGGTTGAAGGTTGACGAGCGTCTGATATCTGCCTTCTTCTTCGAACGTTCGAAATCTGAACTGGTTGAAGGTTGACGAGCGTCTGATATCTGCCTTCTTCTCCGAACGTTCGAAACCAGAGCGTTTTACGCAGGGCGCACGCTGACCGATCGTCGTCAAAAGTAAAAATTAATTTTCCAACCTCTCTTTCGTAAGAGATCGTATATTTGCTTAAAAAAATAGAACTAATTTGGTCGAATCACTCCCAATGGGATTGAAAGGAAATGTCTCGTCACGTATGGCCCGGTTCTCGACGCAAGAATATCGACTTTCGCGGTATTGTTAGACCAGTTTTGGAACATTACGTCCGAAGGCGTTCCGGAAGCAGTCCGGAGCACGGTGATAAAGAAGACTTCGCCTCGCCGTTGTTAGCCGCTATTTTAAATACGCTAGCCTATATTTTAAAGGCGTACAACCGTTGTCATCGACAACGATTCTGTCCGAGCTTTAGTATCCGTTGGTCTACGACACGTCTAATATCTAGAACGGGAGACGGGAAGGAACTCTGTACAAAAATCATTTCAACAATGAAAACAACTGGACAAGGAAATAATTCGTATTATTTACGAAACAAGCAACGAGAATTCGATTTCTTTTATTCGTGTCGATATGATAAATCTATACGTAGTATTTACATTAAAAAGAAAAATTTACATTTTGCCGCGCCGTTCAAAAGATTGGCGATTACGTTCTATCAGGTATATCGCAAACTATGTACATTTAAAGATCAAAGCAAGGATAATTTCAAAAGGGAGTAACCAACGTCGTTAATAACTCTTTTCCTTTCGACGATTTTGTTATTTGTACGCTTTTGTCATCCTTTGTGCTGCTTACACTTTGAATTACAATAACGATACGATAACGCACGAACGAAAAAACAAAGGTTCAATCGCTGTACGATCCTTGAGGTTTGTCTCTCGATAACTCGAGGAATAAATAGAATACCGCTGTATTAACTTTCGCTGTACATAAATGGTACAAGTTCGTCGGGAAAGATCAACGAATATTATTACTTTAGCAGCAAAACGTGCGTCGACGCTTACGCGTTACATGTACTCGAAAACTTGGTGTAACTTTGTACCACCGTCGACGCAGTCGTAGTAATTATTTTATTCGCATCTTAAATCAACGACGCGGTTAATCCGTACCGTAGCTGTACAGGGATACGCAAGATTCGAGGTAACGTTTTTATCGCGTATCACCGACGCTTTAAACGATCGCTTTAAATTAGTCTACGAGAACCACGATGTTCACCCTCGGCCTCTTCTCTTCAACCAGAATTCTTTTATCATGTCGGAACCCTTCTCGCCGATCATGATAATCGGTGCATTGGTGTTACCGCTAACTAAATTCGGCATTATAGACGCGTCGATGACTCTGAGTCCGGTAACTCCGTAAACTCGAAGCTGAGGATCTACCACAGCCTCGGGATCCCAGTAAGGACCCATCTTGCAAGTGCCCACGGGATGATATATGGTGGCGGAATAGTGCCTGATCATACATTCCCAGTACGGGTCGCTGTACATAGGAATGTGTTTGCAGCCAGGAAATTGTTTCGAATTTAGTTCGCTTCCGAAGCGTCTGAACGAAGCGGTTCTACTCAGAGCGATTGCTATTTTGACTCCTTCGACCAGTGTCGCGATATCTTCCGGTTCCTTGAAGTAGTTCGGATAAATCAAAGGATGGTCGAAAGGATTTTTACTTCGAAGCTTGATAACCCCTTTGCTTTTTGGCCTTAAAAGCATAGGAATCACGCTCCACACGTCCTTATCGCTGATGGACCCGAATACAGCGTCGTAGAATCTTTTCGTCAATCCGTGAACCTTTCTGATGTGCCTACCACCGTCGGAGTTCGTCGACCCTGATACGAAATGAAGTTCTATGTCCGGGAAATCGTCGGAGGCGTTCACGTACTTCGTATTGACGAAGCCTAGGCCTTCGACACCGCCCAGCACGGTCAGAGGACCGTCTCCAAAGACGGCGTACTGCATCACAGCTTGAACGCTGTGCAACCTCTTCTCCACCATCGAAACCTGTTGATTCACCATGAACGTCAAACCTCCCAAACCGATATGGTCTTGCAGATTCTCTCCCACTTTTAAATCCTGAATCACCGGTATCCCGTGTCGTAGCAGGTGATCTCTAGGTCCGATTCCCGACAACATCAGCAATTGCGGGCTATTGATAGCACCTCCGGAAACGATCACTTCCTTTTTAGCACGAATACGGAACATCTTGTCGTCCCTGACGAATTCCACGCCGTAAGTCCTCCTCGATTTCGCGTCTATTAAAATCTTGGTGACCTGCGCGTGCATAGCGACGTGTAAGTTCTTGCGCAGCCTGGCTGGTCGCAGGAAGGCCTTCGCCGTGGAGCATCGACTGCCGCGTCTGATGGTTCCCTGAGCGATCATAAAGCCGGTTTGATGTTCCCCGTTAATATCTCTGTTCTCGTAGCCCATTTCTTGGCCTGCTTGAACGAACGCTGCGGCCAACGGGGTGTGCCACGGTGCTTCTTGAACGGTTAGATAACCCCCGGTCGAATGATACGGCGTTCGGGCCAAATAGGGATTTTGGTTGTCCTCCGATTTTTTGAAATAATAGAGAGCGTCCCTGGCAGACCAGCCTGGATTGCCTAGCTGCTCCCATATGTCGTAGTCTTTTTTGTTACCGCGAAGATAGAGCATGTAGTTGAGCACGCTACTGCCTCCGATCACTTTCCCACGTGGCCAGTTACAGCGACCCTCTTCCATCGCTGTGGTTGCGACCAAAAAAGAAAAAAAAGAAAATAAAACAAAAAATCGATATATGGAATACAAATTTTCCAAGATATCTCGATGATCGTTCTTGCGATTGTCCGTAGATGAATTACACTGCGGATATTTATGCATTTTTATATTCGTACGAACGTAATTAAAGAAATTGAAAGTAAATCAGATTCGTTCGTTAATCTGTTCGTTCGTTGATCTATCAAACGTTACAATACGTACTCTATCTTGAATATTTTATATATTTTTGCATATTATATTCACATTCTGCGAACCTTTGCACTCTTGGTTATTTCAATTGTGCAAGAATACATAAAGAACCGCAGTTTTAACCGTAATAGATAAAAAGAATCTGCTAACTTGAAATAATCAACCTGGCAATATATCGTTTACCTAGACAGGCTTCTCCGTTGGGTTCCGTTTTGTACTGCCAGTCTAATTGACTGAGCTGCAGATAACCGGCGAGCAGAGGAACGTCGGAGATTTCCGTTTCGTCACCACCAGCTTCTAGAAGGAGCACGTTCCAATTTTCTATTTCCGACAGGCGACTCGCTACCACGGCTCCTGCAGCCAAAGTTTACGAGAACTTAACGAAGATTTACGAAATCGGATCGTGACGCGAGCCTAGTTAACGAAAATTCGCAGTGAAGATAATTTACGCGAGACGTACGTTTGAAAAATAATAAATTACGTAAATTCGAATCTCGTTAGGGAAGTTGTTTGAAAGAAGCTTCGACGACGATCCAACGATCTAAGTTTCGTTAGAGAGAAACGAAATAGCAGAGAGTAGAATCGAGATATCGTTAAAGGAAACTTTCCTCGAAGGTATATTCGAAACGCTAAGAAACGCGAGCGAAATCTATCGGGAAACGCTAAGAAAATGTAAAGAAAATGAACGAAACGCCGTTAAACTCGCGAAACATTTCCTGAAACAAGAACGACGAAGCTGTAGACCGTGGACCGGATAAGAACCTGTCACCCGTGAAATGCAAGATCTTACAGGAAGTGGAAGAACGTGGATCGAGAAAGCTTTCGTAAAAATGCGAACTGGAAAGTTGGAGGACAAAGCGAAAAGAACATCGCGTTAACAATTCGAGTTTTAATTGCAGAAAAAAATCTTCAAACGTAGCTTTTCGTTCGAATTTGAAGGATTAATCGCGTCATCGTATTAGCATTTATTACGAGACGATAATAACGTTTAATTTTTATTTCATCTCGCTGGCTGACAGAGAATTTCTAGAAAATAGCCTCTATCAAATCTATCTACGTATACCTATCAAATTTCGTGCATCTGCCTTACCAAAGAAACTAGAAATACATTTTGCCGCTACGTTATTAATTTATACTTTCACGTCGATATAATTATCGTCGATGTATCTCTGAAAGAAATTTAAACAAAAATCGGTGAATAAAATTAGGTCAGAATTAACGGAATCTCTAATTCTTCCAACGCCAACGAAATACCAGGACATTATTGACGTTGATACGATATTAATCCTACTATTTCTACGCTTCCATACAGATACTCTCTTTTGCTTGCTTTTTAAATAAAAATTCAACGAGGATAGTGAAATTTTCTTCACTAAGGAAAGCGAATAAAGCGTATCGCGTTTTAACGATATGCGTCTTAACGCGTCGACAAAATTCCTCGAGCCAACGTTTTTATTTTACGACGTTTTATATTCCTACGAAACGGTATCTAGACTTTTACGTTCCGATGGCTGTAAACGTAAAAAGAGTCAGGATAAAGAAACGTAATATCGATCGACGAGGAAAAACATACCCGCGGAACCAGATCCGATAACGATAAAGTCGTACGATGGCAGCAGTACTTCCGAAGGTATATTAATCGGTGGCGCTTCGTTGTCCATCACTTCGTACTCGAAGTAGACGAGAGCCGCTGCGAGCACCGGGAAGAACCACGATAGTCCGCTGGATGCGGAGGTCAAACCTCCCGTTAAAACGCTTTCGATGCCCATGTTCTATCGATCGTCTGTAACACCAAGTTTCGCGACGTTAGATCGTCGGCGAGTTCGTTCGTTTCTATATTAAGGTGAAAAGGCAAACCTCATTTCTAAATATTTCGTAATTTATCAAGAGTCGCTACGACTTCGATCTAAATATCAAATCATATTTATTCAACGCTGTAACTCGTTTCTCTATTTATCTCTACAAAGTTGCTTTCGGATCTACGGTACGCTCAGCAACTATCACTTTCGGATAAGTTTCATCGATCGATTTACTGCCAATCGTCTACTTTTTAATTAAAGATAAATGAAAAATCCAACCTACTCGTGTCGGTATCGCGATTTTCCAACACGGTATTTCTTATCAACGAAACGACCGCTACAGAATCGCGACTGTATTCTCACGGTTATTCACAGGGATGACCGGCTTGGTCGACCTGTCCCCCGATACTGTCGAATCGAAGTCGATCCACAGCCGCGTAGAAATCGGTCGAAGAAAAGTGCGAGGCAACTACACACGTGGGTCGAGTGCGTACGAGAGGAATATCAATGACACGTGAAACTTTCAGCTGTTAAGTAATTCTGCACTAACGCGGTCAGCGCGGTGGCGGAAATCCTCACGTACACCCTATTGTCGAAACATGGCGCGATCGTGCGCGAAATCTCGCGAAAACGGGCGAAATCGACGACTCGAACGTGTCTTGAGAATTTCTTCGATAACGAAAAAGCAGCTTTCGGGATATAGGTATGCGTTTGTCTCCGATCAGCCGGTCAGTCAACGGCCGGTTATTCGTTTGTCCGAATAGCGTTTAACCAAAGTTACACGATCGTTGACAGGACCTATGATGAATTGGAAACTCGGACGATCCGCTCAGTCGGAATTGACGGTTGGTTAAATTGTACAAACCACGTGCTAATCGAGGTCAAATCCACCGAAGGAATCTTTATGACTTGCGTGGTATAACAAAGTCCCTCGAGTCTTTTGTATTCCGAGTTATTCCTAAACGCTCGAGGTTTCGTACATGATAATCGATGAATCACGCGCCAGGAACAAATAGCCAGCGAAGATCGGGCATAAAAAACTCACGTAAAAAGGAAATGCTACGCCGCGCTCTTCGGTTATTTTTCACACAGAATCGTCGTTTGCCGTTCGTACGTATTACCACACGCTGGATAATTGCACCGTGTATGAAATTTTTAAATCTCGGCAAGTCGATAAAACTTTGACGAGTTTGAAAAGGAAAGCAGTACCTGTTCACCTACTTCTCGAAGAACGGTGGATAGCGTGGAATCTAGAAGCTTCTTTTCTTCTAAATAATCGATACACTCGCAAGTTTGTGCTCCGGAAACAAGATTTTTGTCACGTCACCGCTTTCTTGCATCGACTAACCGGTCTTTCGATATTTAGTCGTCTAGTATCCGCGCAATTTCGCGTTACCCATTACGATCGAAAGTTGATCGATTCTTTCTAATTCTTAAAAGATAGTAGCAGTCGGTAAATCCACGGTTTACGCGGTCTTTGCTCTTTAATCGCGATCGACGTGTCTCGACGATTTACGAATTCTCCGACTTTCTTCATTCGCTGATTTCGTAAGAAGTTTTCTTGTTGCTACATCGTCTTTTTCTTCCTTTTTTTTTTCACTTCCGACTTTGATTTTTCGAGTACTCGATATACTAAAAAAACCTCTGCGAGGATATATTTCAAAGTTAGATCGATAATTTCGGAAACGACGAACTTTTTCCGGTCGTTTCGAAACGAGTTCGGCAAAACGGGTTAAAGACTCGGTCGGCGCTCTTCGTAACGATCGAACAGGAACGATCAAATACTTGCGTATGAAACAACTGTCGAAACGTCGGTGAAGCCCGTAACGCAAGCGCGTTACAGTCCATTATAACGGCAAAGCTTTCGAACTTTTAATTTCTTCTTTCAACGACAACTCAAACTTTAACTGTCGCGAAACTCGACGAAAATCACAAACTATTTGGAAGATCCATGGTTTCGATATACGACGAGCGACCGGTTAAAAGACGGTGTAACACTGACCGCGACCTTGCTCCTGTCGCTACTTTTCACACGATAGATTCATCGAGATCCGAGTAGCGGAATACAAGAACAAGTTACGAACCTTTCGAAGTCGAACGTGCCGCATAACGGTCCTCCGCCTCCTTCTCTTCTTCGACCTCTCTTTCGCCCCTTCTCGCGCTCTTTCTCGACGCGCATCTTCGCCTAACGTACTCTTCCGTCTCTGGTCTCGCCCGGTAGAAATGGAACTTTACGTTTGTATCGAGGAATTCGGTAAACGTTGAATCACTCTGCATGTCCTAGCCGTGTGTTCCATATTCCTTCCTTCGGTCAGCGATGCAAAATGCCTCGCCTCTCCATCCAAGAAAAATAAAAATACGTACAAAACTATGGAGTATCGCTTATACGGCCAGATATCGCGTCGAATACGACTCGTACTTTCGGTAGCTTGTTCCGACGTTGTACGAACTATCGCGTTATTCTGCTCTAGAAACGTACATTTTACACTGGTGTGGCGTAAACGAACTTTAACGATTTCAGAGAATAAACGTAATAAGAGATACGCGAATTTTTTAAGTTAGCTAACGATGACCTTGGAATATGCGGTCAAGATCAACGTTTCGAGTACTTTCTCTATTTCGAGGTTGTTTCGAGATGCGCTCTAGCGTAAATAACCAGAAAAGATACGACCGCGAGACTGGACCGTCGTCGATGGAATTTAGAAACACCAAAATGTACCGTAAACGGAATTTGAATTACCGTGACACGGAAACGAAAATTTCTCGATACGTATTCCAAGCATACGCGAACGACGTTAACGATCCTCGATCGTTGCCAATCTCACGCTTTATCGGTATTTACGCGATATCGGTATTTATTTGCGTTATTTCGTTTAATCGCTATCTTTCCGAGCTTGTCTCGCTCTTCGCGAGGTTAACTTCTTTCCCCTGACCTATATTTATTATCCGCTCGAAAGCAAACCAAAAATCTATATCGGCGTACGTAGGTAAGCTGTAGCGAAAAACAGAGGCAAAGAGATTCGAAAGCTATCGAACGTTTCTTTTCTCATTTCCGAGATAGTAGATTACGTGCTACGCGTCACGTTCGCGGTGAACGCGATATCCTGCGTTCGAGGAATCACCTTTGACGTCACCCGATGGACTTACGGTAAAAAGTCGGCGACGCAACGCCACCGGCTGCCATACAACAATGACCTACTTACTGTCGCAACAACATCCTCATTACGTTTAACGATCGTTGAATTACAAATCGAATCCGTTGTATCCTGACGAACGACGTGGAAGAAGTTCGCCCGTTCGGTCGAATTTCATTAAACTCGTATTTTAATCCGTCGCTTTTCTCGTCGTCGTTTAAGGGGTCGGGGCGATCAATGAAACAGCCGCTTTTACGATTCATAGACATCCGATGGAAACAGTCGTTTAAATTGGAATTAAGCCTCGCGACGAGCTCGGCTCGTCAAACGCTTGCTCGGTGCTCGCCGTTTATTATTTTCTTCAAAGTTTCTATCGCGAAAGGTAATCCGATTCGAAAAGGAGACGATGTTTATCGCGACCGCGATGATTCACCCTACGTAATAAGTCGTACTTTCTACCTAAAGTTCGCGATGCTTTCTACTTTTAAAAACGCATCGATCGTAATTACCGTGCTTTTACTCGGAATTGCGAAGGGAGAAATTTGAAGCGACTTACGGTGGTTCGCGCACGCCAACGCCTATTACTCTGTATTCGAACAATTTCCGTTTCTGTTGAACGCAACACCGTACAGCCATACATCCGCAGTCTGCTACGGTTACAGAGATCGTTCTCGTTTACTACCATGATTTTACCGCGATATTTACAAAACGTACCATAACGAGTAATCGAATTATTTCGACTTAAACGACGGATTATTCGAGTGCGATTTATTTAAATTTCGCTCGAACTAAATAAATTTACGATTTGATGATCGTTGTCTTCCATCGGATACCTGAAAAGAATGGACAAAGTTTGGATTTCATCGATACAAAGACGAACTAAATTTCCTTCTCGATTGTGTTTTTAGGAGGATGTTGCGGGTCCATGAAGAAGAGAACGATCGTCGGTGGCTACGCCTTCACATGGTGGTTCGTTACCGACGTCCAGCGATTGTCCCTCGAGGTTATGACACTGAACCCTGTCTGCGAAAACGTAGAAACCGCGCAAGGTGTGCCGTTGACCGTCACTGGAGTAGCACAGTGCAAGATCATGAAAGCGGACGAGCTTTTACACACTGCCAGCGAACAATTTCTAGGAAAGAGCGTTTACGAAATCAAATCGACCATCCTATCTACCCTAGAGGGTCATCTTCGTGCGATACTAGGTAAATTTTTGCGACGATCGCGCTAAAAGATGGAAGATCTTCGACTCTGCCGCTCAAGTATTCGCGCTTTTTCACAGACGCTATCGTAATATGTGCGAAAAACGAAAACATGAAATTCTAGTATTTTTAGAATACGCGCTTTTAATTTCTCGTAGTTTAACTTTTGTACAACAGCCGGACGTTTCGAATCGATAGCCATAATATTTGTAACGTTCTCGAAACGATAACGGCCCTCTGTCGTCTTTGCATCTGGCACGACGGAATGGTAATTTCGGCGCAGCTATCTTGTACTTTGCCGATCGAGTATCTGTACCTTGCACCGTTTCGCGGTAGTTAAAGATGTTTCGAGCAAGTGGAACGCGCGAACCTCGTAAACGAAACTACAAATCTTTTACCTTCGAGCTTATGCAGTTTTACGGACAACGATATCGCAGCGCATGGAATTGGAAAAAGTTTAAAGCTGGCGAAAGTATCTTGTAAGATGCGTACGATATCGAAACGACGAGGAAAAATTGGAAAAACTTTCAGGCACGCTATCGGTGGAGGAGGTGTACAAAGATCGAGATCAATTCGCGACGCTAGTGAGAGAGGTGGCCGCGCCAGACGTCGGTCGCATGGGCATCGAAATTCTATCGTTTACGATAAAAGACGTCTACGACGACGTTCAATACTTGGCTTCGCTTGGCAAAGCGCAAACTGCGGCTGTTAAACGGGACGCCGACGTTGGCGTCGCCGAGGCGAACCGCGACGCTGGCATTCGGGTACGTTCATACGCAAAGCTCTATAGGAGCGTGCGACCCAGATACGATCGCACGTATAATCGTCGTAGACTATACTGGATCCGACCGCCTACGTGTACATACATCGGTCGTGTTGCGACCGTAATAAGGTATCCCTTGTGGAAAAATAAGAAGAAAACACGCGATAAAATTTGTTCGTTCGACGCTTGGTCTTCGAGAAAACCTCCGAATAACATTTCCCTTTAAACGGCTAGATCGAGCTCCGTTTTAGAGATTCTGTGTCCACTCGAAATTAGCCCGTGCCCTTTTGCGTTCGTCTGTTTGGCAGTTTTTTTTTTTTTTTTTTAAACAAGAGCGATCTCCTTGACTGTGAACAGCGAGATACCTTGCGTTTTTATTATCGCGTACAGTATCTTAAACTAGTGGACTAGCTTGGAGAAAAATTAGACGCTTACAAGGGAACTTCGCGTCGAAGATGCCCAACGATGTCGAAGCTTTATACGCGCGAATTCGGTGCAAGTTCAATTCGTAATAGAAATAATTGGATAAAATAAGTAGAAAATATAAATACGAAATATCTCGGAAACTAGGAACCGTTCGACATTTTATCGTTTGGTTACGCGTATAGGAAAAAGTTATTCGAAATCGCGCCCCCGAAATCGAAATTGATCCGGTACGCGACGCGAGTAGGATAAACGTTCAAATTTATTCGTTACTCTATTTCAAAAAATTGTATTCTATATTTTCTCGTTTTTCCACGAGAAGTTAGCTCGCTCACGCCTGCACGTATGTACCTGTTATTCGGTCCGATACCGTTGTACCGCATACCGTATATTTATCTAGAGTGGAAACGTATTTACTTTATTTCGTGCGCGAATCGATAGGAAGCTGAATGCGAGAAAGCAGCGATGGACATAAAGTACAATACCGACACGAAGATCGAGGACAACGCGAGACTCTTCCAGTTACAGAAAGCGAATTTCGACCAAGAAGTGAACACGGCGGTAAGTAGCGGTTTGGACGAAACGTATCTTCTCTGTGGTCGTAGTTAGACGCGAATTCGAACGAAAACCGATTTGATCGATATATAGAAAGCGGAGGCGCAATTGGCTTACGAGCTTCAAGCGGCGAAAATAAGGCAACGGATACGAAACGAAGAGATTCAGATAGAGATCGTGGAGAGGCGCAAACAGATCGAAGTAGAGGAACAGGAGGTACGTCGCAAGGAACACGAGCTTCAGAGCACCGTGAGATTACCCGCGGAAGCTGAACATTACAAAATTGGCAAAGTGGCCGAAGGGAAAAGGTAACTTTGACTCGTATCGAAATATCCTTAACGCCTACGACTCGCGAACGTCGAAACGCGGATGATCAAAATACGACGAAAATGCGAATTTTCTTGGTTTTTAGAACGCAAACGGTAAACGCGGCCATAGCCGAAGCCGAGAGGATTCGTTTGATCGGGGGAGCCGAGGCTCAGGCTCTGGAGGCGGTTGGAATGTCGGAAGCCGAACGTATGCGAATGAAAGCCGCCGTCTACAAGAAGTACGGCGAGGCTGCTATTCTCAACATTGCTCTGAACGCCTTGCCAAAGGTAAGAGATCGCGACGATAATTCGATCTTGAGCGAAAGAAAGAAAGTAAAAATCCTATGCTTGGTACCGCGTATGTACGAACAAACGTACTATCAACTGCGATATGTATATTTTTGCAGATTGCCGCGGAGGTGGCCGCGCCGTTAGCGAGAACGGAGGAAATCGTGCTTCTGGGCGGAAGCGATACGACCAGCGGTGAAATTACGCGCCTTGTGGGGCAAGTACCTCCAGCTGTCCAAGCATTGACCGGTGTAGATCTTTCAAAAGTACGTTCTAGAGGCCACTGGCCCGCTGGTTATCTGCATACAGATAACGCGCGCTATCGAAATTACCGTTTTCGATAGAACCAGCGCCAACTTTCAAAAATGATTTCAAAAATATAATTCATCGCAGTGCCGTCGCGAGTATTCCGATCGTTGCTGTTTCGTAAAATTTTCGTAAGATAATAACCAAAGGTATATTAAACCGTTCGGTTATACTACGATCTACGTTAACCGAACGAAGATCGCGATCGAAATGCCGCGTTGACGCAACGTTCGCTCTTAATCCTCGCTCGCTTTACTCTGCTAAATATTCTAACGAGCGCTTGAGAATTTGGAGATTAAGGATCAGTAGTTTAAATTTCAGTCAATCAATTTCCCTATTTAGAGACGATCTTTCTATCGTTTCGGTTAAATCGATAAGAATATCCGAAACCGTAGGAACATGGCGAAAAAATATCTGACGCATCGGATATGACACTGGGGCGTGATCGCAAAGCGGCGCGCCTTTGATCGTACTTGGTTTCATTTCGTTGGTCGCGTAAAGTTTCCACGCGAAATAACGTTCGAACGTTCGAATCGTTTGCAGGTGTTAAGCAAGATACCAGGAGCAAAGTAATGGCGGAGCATGAAAGGGGAGCAACGGCGACCGTGCGATCGCGGACACTTGGAATCGGGTGAAGAAAGGAGCGAACGTTATACTGCCAAAGGTTTCTCTGCTACTCCGCGTCATCCAACGGTGACACTCCACTTCGTTCTCTTTCCCGAATTACTCTACCTCAGACGTAGGTGAAGCGACGCTGAACATAATCGGTGGAATCGGGGTCACGTCTCCGCCACGAATACGTCGATTACAATTTCGAACGTATACGCGGGCAAATTCGATGCTTCGTTACGCGATACTGGACCACTTTATACAACGCACATAAAACGTCTCCGCTTCGTCGTCGTTCGTGCACGTCGATTCGAACATCTCCTCGATCCTACCGAATCTTTCTTCACGACCGAACTCTGATCGACGCAACTGTTAGTCGCGCAACGTCAAGTTGTAAGATAGAAGCATATAAGGAGAACGAAGAAAGAAGAATCTTAGGAGAACTCCTTGGAAGAGGAAATCGAGTACACGATACGCGTATATCGCTATTATTTCCGAATCTATCGTGATCGAAGATTCTCGATAATTGTGTTCAACTTCGTAAATAAGAAATTTAACGAGGGAAAGGAGAGAGAGAGAGAGATATGAGAGAGAGAGAGAGAGTATGATGATAAAATCATCGTTCGTGCGATGTAGGCGACGTGGAAATTAACCGTTCGTAGTCGTTGTACATACTCGTAGTAACGTGTGTATCATAGAAACTGAAATTTCTTACATTGCTTGGAACGAGACGCCTCGAACGTTCGAGATGCTCGACGGAATCGAGGCTGTCGCGTGAAATATCTCCGTCGTTTTCCGAAAGATTTCGAGCGAACTTGTACAGAGTGGTTTCTGATAAAATATTTAAATGAAAATTTATGTAAAAATTCGATAAAAGTTTTCGAGTGGTGTTTTCCTAGAATTTGACTTTCTATTCGAAAAGTATAGCCACCTTCTCTACGTAGCACCGCGTGTCTTTTTCATACGCGTTGACCGTTGTATTTATCGTGTGTGCGTGTGCGTGCAAACACTAGAATAAGATGTATAGAATCGATATTTCATCGGTCGTCACTCTGTCTAATTTCTACGTTTCTCACTCCGATTTCCATTCAGCTGTGCGATTAAATCTCTTCTTTCGGGTAAAAGTTACGACAACTTCAACGATAACAAGATACACGAAAATATCTGCTAATTCGAGAAGATTTAAATTTAAAGTTAAAAAAGTGCCGAAAGACGGAACACGCGAACGAGCGTTCGAGTATCCTCGTTCGAACCGCGTTCGCGCTCGAAATTCTCTCGGTTGACCACGCATCGGAATCAATCGCATTCCCGCCGCCAGATCTACTCTCCAAACCGAAGAAAGTGCCAACCAATTTGTAAATACGGTATCGTCTTGCCGGAGTCGTGTAGCAGAGCGAATGGTAATTCTCTATCGCGTAACGAGCGTTCCGTTGTGTCGCGTCTGTTTTTTCCGATTCGGTTCGCGATCCAGTGCTCGCATCCGAGAAAAGCCTGTACGCGCGATAATTTTTGTTCCGAGCGACGTATTCTATCGCGCGAAAATCACGTCCATCGTGTCCTCGACATTGCGATTACGACGATCGAATCGTCGTTCGTATAGCTGATTACGATCGAGCGTCACCGAGTACAAATTCCATTGTCCTGTCCGATGTATATGCTCGCGAGAGACAATTCGAAGGAAAAAAAGGTCTGATCGTGTAAATTCGTTTCGACGTTCTTTTTCTCTCATTCTACTTTAGGAAATCGTTTATTCGTTTATTTTTTTACTCGTTATAGGATTTCACTCGTATTTTTTATATCTATGTATGTTTTTCCTATTGAAAACGTATTTTAAGAGTAGAAGTTACGCTCTTATCGAGAGAGGACTCTTCGAACCTGCGCGAGCAAAACAGATCGTGACTTGTTTCTTCAAGAAGAGAAAAAAAAAAAGAAAAAAAGGAAGAAAGGAAAAAAGGGAAGCGTACAACCGTCATTCGTCGCTAAAGTCTTCCCAAAAGAAAAAGAAGAAAAAAAAAAGAGAAAGAAGATAAGAAAGTATAGTACATTTAGAGCAGTACAAACGAGATGACAGAGCAAACTAATTTCAAAATACGATTATATCGAACGAAAAGTTTAAAAAAAAAAAAGAAAAGAAAATTAAAGAAGTCGTGATCCGTAAGTGCAAGGTCCACGTCTATATAGTATTTTTATTATAATAAGCGATCGAAAGTGTAAATGCCGATTATATAAAGGGGTAAAAAGGAAGAGATAAAGAAAAGATAAGTAGAAGGTTCTATTTCTCCCAAACAAATGTTTTATATAAGCTATTTTTAGTAAACGTTTAGCGCACCCGTTCCGATGGGTAGTCAATGCGAGAACTCGCCGTGTTTAAAGTTCTAATTGCCTCGGAATGTTCTTCGTTCTCTCGATATCGTAGATCCGCGAAAGTATAGATGTTACGCGAGCGAAGAGATAAGAAAGAAGAAAGAAAATGAAGATAACCGACGTCTATGTGCTTCTGAAAAATATCGTCTAGCGCCCATCGAAATGAATTTCTCTCAAAGTGTTCGACTTTCGTTGCAGGATCGACGACGCGTTAAATCGAATAATTACAGCGATCTATAAATCGATCGTCGTCGATGGAACAAAGAGCTTCAGGTAGTTGCCAAGAATCCTGCGACGTTCGAGGACTCGTAAGATTCGTAAAGAACGTCTGTCCGGTGATTTCTTACAACTTTTCTAACACGATCCGAGTGGATGTGTTTTTATACTTGTATTTTGCGCGTTGATAGTTTTATTTCCTCGAAATAATACTCGAGACTTAGGAAAAGAACCAGTTAGTCGCCTTTCTTTATCCATTAAGAACACGAAAAATTGTTTGTGGCCATATCTGACCATCGATTTCTTTCGATCGCCGTTAAATCATTACCAAAGATAGAGAACATTTTGTTCGATCGCGTCCTGAGAAATTTATCCTCGACGGATTCCAATTAAAAGTCGAAACTTTTCTCGGCTAAATCTTCTTCCGAGTCGCGAACGAGCGCGTAGACGATTTCTATTATTACAAACGAGTTCTATAACGCGTAACTTTCTGAATTTTTTACCAATCTTCGATCGACGTAACGAAAGAGTTTCTTCGTAGCTTGTATAACGATTCACGAGGTTCTATATGTCCGAGCGAGTCGCGATCCCGTCGGCGTGTTACTTCTATTATAATACTACAAATTATCTTCGCGTAACGCGAGTTGCAAAAAGAGAAAAACAGGATGGAAGGGTGATAAAGAGGAATACGCGCCTTGTCGTTCCAGCCTAGTTGAGCGAATGACGAAAAGGGCAGCGTAGCTACGTCTTTCGTTTATCGCATCGAGTATTTGTTTTACCGTTATATGAGATTTTTCGCGAATACTTTGCCAACCAAATGTCCATTACGTCCGAACAATCGAGTATCGATCGAGGAAAGATCTCGTATCGTACAAGGATGATCGCTAGTGCGCGCAATTTTGATCTCGCAGAAACGAAGGAAATCGTAAAGGTGATTATTCAAATAGATCTCGCAAATGTCACGATCGTGCTTTCGTTTCTTACGATTTAATATTTTTCTTTTCATTAGCAACACCACCGTTTCACGGAACTTTCAACTGGTTTTTTGTTCAATTTTTCCTATCTGTTACTTATTCTCGTTACGCCGCGTTTCATTTTCAATGAGAATGGGAAATCGAGACCACGAAATCGAGAATCATCGTTTCCAGATCGACGAACAAATCATCTATATATATATACACATTTTACTTTACGTAAAAGGAAACTGTGTTGCCAATCGAAACTAAAAATATTAATGTACCTTTGTCAAGATATTTTACGCTTACGTTTTCTTCTTTTTCGCGCTTGCGGTTTAGAACTACTGTAATTAATCGTATATCGAAGAGGCAACTGCCTTTTATATTCGTTGTAAGAGCGAGTTCACAGGCTACTAAAAAACGTTAAAGAGAAAACTTTGCTTTTTAGCGCACAATACATAGAGATTTAGCCGGAATAAGAAGTTTGTTGCTAATTTATCGACTAGTTTGTCATCGATAATTCCGTAATTCGATATTTTTCTGCCGGAATACCTGCATTTCATCAAGGAATATCGACATTTTACCCGCTGTCTTCGATAAATACGGTGAAAAACGATCGGCAATTTTGCAAGATTTTTAAGCTGTTTCGACGATATTTTATTACGAACGAATT
Organism: Bombus impatiens; assembly: GCF_000188095.3. Lineage (NCBI taxonomy): Eukaryota > Metazoa > Arthropoda > Insecta > Hymenoptera > Apidae > Bombus > Bombus impatiens. The sequence continues at coordinate 1,046,574 of NT_176515.1, forward strand.
CTCGAATTTATACGCAACTGTTATACTCGTGATCCTTCTTACCCGTTATAAATTATGTGATAATCGACAATACCTTTTCTAAGGTAATAATTAAAGCGGTAAATAGTATTAGTAATTAATTATTAATAGCGTAACTATCGTATTAATACGTTGTTCTAAACGATAAATTTGATAAATTCGATGAATTTAATTAAATTTAAATACCGAACAAAGAGGAGAAAGATCGCACGGCTCTGATTCGAGAATTCGATTGCCGATACGTGTGTTTGATTTTATGCAAGTACGGAGTGTCATACTCGTTTAGTCGACGGTACCTTTACCACGTAGAGAAATATATATATATACTAGCGATATATTTTGTTCGATCATATATTACAGTTACCATGTACATACTTACTTTTATTATGCTTATTTTATCGCCATTTATGTATCTTGAATTTTTTGTAATAATTTACACCAACGTTACTTCGGTGCAACCGAATAGCTTTCGATCGGCAAGATCGTACAAAGTACGCGATCGTTGGTTAATTTACAATTACGATCGTCGAGTAAGATATACGTATAAAATATACAACGCGTTTAAATGAGAATTTCCTCGTTCTTATCGATAATCGTGCGTTTACGTTTGTCAAGATTCTGTTCGTACGAGCTACACTGCAAAGTGTAATCATCGCGAGAACTAAAAGTCATGGATCCAAGCACGTATACGTATTATCCCGTTGTCTCGCAATGGACACTCCTTCGGTAAATCCTGAATATTTCTCGTTTCTTTCGACGAACTATCGAATCGAGACGATATCCGTGACTCTTAGTCGTAGATCGTCGCGACAAGGATACGCGCGAGCCGAACGTCGTTCGAAAAAGTATCTCCGAATTGTACGATTTCGTGAAACTCGTAGCTTATTATACTCAGTCTATGTATATGTATAGTATGTATACGTACGCGTACGCAACGCGCGTCGAACGAAACTGCGATGATCTTCGACGGGCGAGAATGCCTGCGAAACCGACCAAAAAAAGTGAAAAAAGAAAAAGAAAGACGAAAGAAGAAAAAAAGGAATGGAAAGAAAAGAGAATCGCGAAGCAGAGGGGATAAGAAAAGAAAAAGACTAAAGCAAGAGTACGGGGGAGAATCGTTCGGAATTCTAGGACGAATGAATCTAGTCTTTTGTAAACGAGAAACACGAGAGTATCGTATATTTTGAGAATTACGTGCTAGAAGCGTCTAAACCCGTAGATAGAGAGGACAATATCAACGATCGTGTTGTGCTCTACTCTGATTGAAAGTAATGGAACACACCTATATACACTATATACGTACATGCATACATTTGCGCATACACAGAGAGACAGCCGTGTACGCGTGTACAGATACACAGGCAATACGAATTAGTGGATATTTTTAATAGACGGATATACGGAGCCGAGAAATTTCCGATTAATCCGCGGATCGATCGATTCGACACAGGATCGCGATCGTCGCGATGCGAGTCGCTGCTATTGTAATTTTCTCGTTTCTATTCTTCTTGCCTTCGACAACACGTCTGTCGTCCTGTATGCGATGATCAATGCCGATATTAATTAATCACGGGTAATTACCGCCCTCTCCCTTGTAACGATAATTGTCAATGATCGAGTGAAAATAAATTGGTTTTTCAGTGATAAAACGATTTTGCCTAGGTGGTTCGTTCGGTCGAGCTTTGTTCTCTTTTTCGAAGAACGAACGAATTTCCTTCGACCAACGAATCGAAAAGTTTAACGAAAACCAAGCGAAACGTTTAGTCGTAGTCGAAGTTCCTCGACCAAAGGTTCGCGCTTCAGATCGAACGACGAGTTTCGTTTCTATTTCCACTTTATCGAACCTGTTTTTTTTTCTAGATCGAATCGTTCCTTACCTATGCTCCGCCAAGACCAACGACCGAAGAGACGATCGTCCACCTGATCGTCCAGGTAAATCGAGAGTTCGACTTTGCGACATCGTGGTTACGCTTTCGTCTTCGTCGTATTCGACGCTTCGAGTTCGACGCTACGTACGATTTTATACGATCAGAGAGATCGTGTAACGACTTTGAGAAAATATCCGATCCTTTCGTATCAAACGATCTTACGTACCTTTGTCGACGAAATACGGAATATCATCGTTATTAGTAGGACGGATTATTTATCGCGGATCCTTTGATCTTGCAAAGTCGTTTACTTTCGCTTCGCGATTATTCGTGCGATAACGAGTCACCATGAGAATTATCCACCGACTTTCCACTACGTTTTATCGATAGTTCGCAACGGTAAAGAAAGGCGAATTAAACAAAGATATTTAGATAGAGCGACAGACGGTTCGTATCGATGATTCTTATGGCGATTCGTTATTTCGATAAGTCACACGCGAAGGGATACGACGGATACTACCAATTCTGATATTCATAAAAAACATATTTAATATACTCATAGTTTGACATTCGTATATAACTCGTGATCGAAGAAACTCGTTACACCGCGTAATAATTTGCGATTAAGAAACCCGAGATACTCTATATAGTACTTAGTATCGCTAATAATTACAAAGTTAATCTAATACTGCTATTTCTTCGGAAAAAGAAGTTCCCTTGATATCGTAGAGCTCGTTCGGAATAACATGTTCGAACCTCTGCGTTTGGACGCAACGTTCGCGCTTCCTCCTTCTCCTTGTCAAATTTCACAGCGCTGTACATATTCAAAGTTAAAAACCAAGCATCGGTATCGGTAACTGACTTTGTCGCTCGCAAATTTCAATCTCCGCCATACCTACGCTCGTTCTTCTTTTCGTTCGACGAACGAAAGCAATTGGAAATGCATCGACCGTTCGGAACACGATCACTCGTACCCCTTCGCATCGAGTTGCTCTATTCTTTTTTCCTTTTTTTTCTTTTTTTTTTTTTGCTTCTCTTCGAATACCACCGGTACTCTTTGACGTAATTTCTCGCTAAGCGTCGAAATTCGACCGAATCGCCGAGCAAAGACAGTGTTCAAGGCGGAAGCAAGGAGGACTGGGCAACGCTTCACGCTTCAATTTTTATTGTGATAGATTGTATTGAAATTTGTCGCACTGCTTCTGAAAACAAAAAGTGTTTGCACGCGGCTGGGTGCTCCGGCCCTCGTGCGCCACGCTATCCTTTTTCAATTTCTTTCGCGCCTCTATCGCGTTACATAGTGTGTTGCGCGTGTCTTTCCCTCCAGTTCTCACATTTCCAACAACGCGCAACGAGTCCTTCGAAGAGGTTCCTAATATATACCGCGTGTTTCTCATATTTTTACATATACCAGCGATGGTATATACAACGAAATTCGACATAGAGTACAACGATAGCGACACTCTTGTTAAGACGCACAGACACGCTTGCTTTTCTATTTACTTATTTCTTCTTTCTTCTTTACGTCATGCCGCCACATTCACACGAGAAATACAATGTACAGATATTCTACTATCACGAGAGATGTACAAGACACGCTAGAGTTACAGTTTTTTTTTTTTATTCCAACACGTTCTTTCTCTCTCTCTCTCTTTCTCCCTTCCCCCTCGCGCCTCACCCTCTTTCACTCTGTCATACTCAACGTAATAATTACAGCTGGTAGTTTTTTTCTTACTTTTTTCCACTCTCACACCGTTTCTCATTCTCTCCGATCCTTTCTCACCTTTTGCCTCTCACTCTCTCACTCGCTTTCTCTCTCTCTCTCTCTCTCTCTTTCTCTCTGCCTCTCGTAATTCTATATACAATTAGGGTTTCGTTTTTTAGGATGTTAGCGAATAATATTTAGCATCGTACGTCTACGCTGTAAACGATTTAACAGTTTCTTTCCTTTCTTTTGTTTTATTTTTGCTTAAACGCTATAATAGTGCTAAGTAATTTTGTCAGTTATTTATATCACATTGTTCATGTACATGTAGATTCCCCGCACGTTTCCTCCGTTACTTTCTCTTTTCCCGTCGATCGATTTTGTTCCCGAGGATTCCTAGTAGTCGACGAGATTCTTTTTCTTTTTTCTTTTTGTTCCTTTAACTTTTCTTTAATTATATACAAAAAAAGGATGTTTTTTTATCGCTTTTATTTTCTTCCTCCCTTCCTCTCTCTCTCTCTCTCTCTCTCGCTCTTTCTCGATTTTACTTTGCTCGTCACCTGCCTCTGCGTGTTCTTCCTTCGCCAAACGCAAGATCGTAGTAGCACGCGCTTAATCGTTAGATTTCCAAACAAGTAAACGTCTGTCGGTATCGTGACGTTTTCCTCGCATAAATAACCAGAACCTTCGTTACGGAAAAGTAACGTTACGTCGCTCGAAGCTCGCCTTCTCGATATATCCGAAAGTCTACTTTCCTCGGATCGGATCGGATCGGCTCGTTCCAACGACGAAATAACTCGAAAACTAATTTTTCTTTTTAAGCAAAGATAACGATCGATAAAATCTTGCACGTTCGGCGAACGAAGCAACGATCCTCGCCTTCCTACTTACTCGATCTGCGCAACGTGTTAAGAATGCCCCCAACATCTAGTACGAGTATTTACATGCATTGCACGATTCGTAAGATTGGATTTAAAAGATACGAAAAGAAGGAAAGGAGATTGATACGACAGAGTGGCGAACTACAGTTCGAAAGCCTAGCGTTGTTGATTCGCGTTAAAAAAAAAAAAAAAAAAAAAAAAAAACA
>NT_176515.1:1051501-1062773 GCF_000188095.3 Bombus impatiens
AAAAAAAAAAAAAAACAAAAAAAAAACAAGGAGGGAACGGAAATGACTAGTGCGCGCGCGCCGAATTTCATATTCTCCAGCAATTTATCATCCCGCAGGAAAATCCTGCGAAATCTCTTTTATACGAACTACGATATCTGCCGACACGTTCTTTACATTAAGTTAAGAGACGAAAATAGAGACGGATCCCCCCGAAAGACGCGACGTTTTAATTTTATCTTCTTCGCGAAAACTCCGATATGTCATCGGCTATGGATGACCGACTGACGCTTTACCAGCGACTAGTTATAGCAGTATAGAGGAAATGAACGACGTCTCGCGTGTGAACGATCGAAGCCTGACGAGCTCTCGAATCTGTACTTTCGTTGAAACGCGAAAAAAAGTCACCGTAGCTACAGGCTGCGAGAGACGATATTCCTTCTAATTACATTGCGTGTTACGACGTAGTGCCGTACTTTTAATCGTCATACGTGTAGATTAAAAGTAACCTACGTGATAGTAACAAAGTCATTTGGAAAAAATACTTGTGCTTTCGCATAAACAGCGATTGGATTTACGACAGTTCGAAGGAAGCATCTACCTGCGAGTACAGCTGCAACAACGATCGCTATTACCGCGCGAACAAAATCGAACAGTTTTGAAAGAGAGATCGAATCGGGGCAACCAAAAGAGGAATCGGTTATCGGAATCGAAAGATTGGTAGTCGAGAGCGGATTAATTAAATCGAGGTAGTGATGTAATACGAAAAGGAGCAAATTTCGCGAGTCTTGCCAAGAATCTGAAAACGGGTGCAGATTCCCTGAATATTCAGAGACTATGTAGGTACTGGAACCGAATCGCTGATCGAACGCGATACCATTGATTCGGCAGTATCGTTCGTAAACTCTGCTAATTTAGTAGTACTCGATCGTAAACGATTACAGTTATTTCGCAAACGGTGCTCGACCGAAATAATTTCCAACGAACGAAATTTCTTTTTTTCTTTCGTTTCGTTTAACGCATTCGTTGTTCCGTTTATTTGCGAGAATAAGCAGCAACGGGATAAAACATCGATTTGTCAAAGTGAGACACTCGGCGTGCCAAAGCGGAATGAAACGACAGACTTACGGAATACTACTCGAAACTTTGATACGTAAATTCGATCAAAATCGTCGCGGAGTATAGCGCTATCGAATTTCGAGCAGTACGAAGATCCAGCGTAACACGAATGCGTTAAAACTTTCTTTCGAACTAACGGTGACGTTTTCAACGTTTCTTACGCATCTACGGGATAACAGGGTCGAGCAAGTCCCATGCTGCATTTAAACGCCCTGCAAAACGATATTGCGCCCTCCGCTAACCAATAACTTAGTACATGTTTTAACGTGTTTTCGCAGTAGATCGAAATACACAGCGTCCGCGTATATAATATACCTACATAATCAGCGCATAAACTGACCGACCAAAGCCTTTGATTAAATAATTTAAAAAATAAAAAAAAAACGAGATATATATGTGTGTATACGCAGATACAAGTTAAGAATAATACTAGTGTACAAATGGTGATATTCTGAAAGAGACCGTTAACGGTCACACGTACACTCGCACACACGCGCGTATAAAAATTCTTCGCTACACCGCTTTCAAACTCTTAGCTTCGCTTTTGCGCGTCGTTCGCGAATTCCAAATCGTTCTTAATTGAATTTTGATCTTTCTCCTCGAGTATGTATTACCCGATACGGAAACCGAAGGAAATTGCTCGCGACGATGTACGATGTCGAAGACGATATCGTAACGCGGGAATCGAGATTTTTGGAAAACGTTTTCGACTCGATCTTCGTGTTTGGAAATTTGTTAACGGCAAAATGGGATTAATCGCGTTACAAAAACGTACAGGTAAAGATATGTAAAAAGAAAAAGAGGAAATCTAACAGAACTTATTAGAGAGAGCTTATTCTTTGTACTTTTGCGATAAGACTTGACAAGCTACGGTTAGGCGAAGAAATCTCGAACGACGGATTACAAACGTTGCGTACTGCTATTTCGCATCGTACGTTCTATTTATATCGAGTAAACAACCGTTAACGGTCTCGCATCGAGTATATCGAATGAAAGCTCAAAAAACTTAAAATATTGCAAGATGAAACGTAAATTCTTTTTCCTTTACTTACACATAGAAAAAACAATTTAAAATAGTACGATAAACCACCAAGTGTATGTTGTATACGATAATTCCGTGTTCCTCTTGCAACGCAAATCGGAAACTTTTCTTCCCTAATTCGATTATCTATCTGATCGATTGCAGCAAAATATTATGCAAAATATAACGTTTCGTCAGCGGTCCGAACACCTGTATGTACACGTTTCTCCAAAAACAAAACTACCATATCGTTAAAAACGTACACATACATATTTTGTCTGTCACTTTCTTTCTTTTTTTTTTTTCAGACTTTCGAGAAAAGCCGCGGCTGAGCGTCCTTTCGAAACGAATCCGATAAAGATATCAGGACTACAAAGCCAAGGCAAACGTTTTGCTTATGCCCAGTGTTGCACTTTGTAAAATAAATAGAAACGAATAAATACTTGAGCACGTTCTATACCTCTATCTATCTTCTATCTATCTATATATATATATAACATATATATTTCATATATATAAGATGTATATATATATAGATAGATAGACAGATAGATGGACAGATAGATGGACAGATAGATAGACAGATAGATACATAGATAGATAGATAGATAGATAGATAGATAGATAGATAGATAGATAGATAGATAGATAGATAGATAGATAGATGTATAGACATATAAAAGAAGAGAAAGAAACGTATGCTTATTTCCTTGGCGTGCATTGAACGCGACGTAAGTTCAATTTATCATCCAAGTTCCCGAAAGTAAATTACAGGCGTAAAGGATAATCGTTTCTCCACAGCCACTATTTAACGTAAAGGATTAATTTAAAAACGCAAGAATATTTATCATCCATCCGATTTCAAGATTTCGATCAATTTCAAACATCTAAACGAACCTTACATATACAATTCGTTAATTTAACATCACTCTGTAAACACACAGTTTAGTTTCTTCTTTGCCTAACTTCTTCAATTGCAACAAGGTACCAAAAAAGAAACGTAGCTCTGTTGTACTTTACAGCCGAGATATTTAAAAAATCGTGCAAATAAGATTCCAGTATCACGAGTCAAATCGATTTCATGATTTTTCATGATTTTCAATGAAATTCGTTCGTGATACGTTGCTATATACGATCGCGTATATAATTTAGAAAAAGAGATCTCTCGACGGACAACGTAATACCAACGATCATCGACCGTTTTATTTTCCAGGATTTTATCGTGCGAAAAATGAAACAGCGAAACGTTGAATTTGCAAACGTTGAACGATCGCACTGAGAAATTCCATGGCGTACATCGGCCTACTTTCTTCCATCTTACGCTTCCGGAAAACGCGAACAAGATCATCTTCGTCCGAAGCGGCCTCGTCGCGTTCATTTCCCTGACCCATTTCCGGCGAGTTTTGCCTTCGATAAGTACTTCTCTGAAGCATTCAAGGTACCATGCACAATCGCGCGAGTTGAGCAACGGCATTTTTAACACCTTCGCATCTCTCGGTCGTCTCACTCCTTGGAAGAGCAGAACCATTTGAAATCCAAAGCACGAAGGGACACGAGCGAAGTTTTACAAAATAAGAAATCCTCCCTCGTTGTTGGAAATACCACGACGGAGAGAATCATCGCGTCTCTTATGTCTCTTCTTCCGTTGACCGGATCGTCCATTTTGACCTTGTGTCTCGTTGAAGCATCGAATCGATCGTGTATAGTAGTCGGTGCTATACACGCGAAACGCGTTAGACGATAACGGAACGTGGACACGTGTCGATTAAACACCGATCTATCGTAATCTCTGCGACCCCGCGCCTCCGTACACCCAGCGGGAGCCATTTCTCAAACTAGTTTCACTTTCTTTTGATTCTGTCAGACGGTCGAGTGCGTGGTGGAGGAAGGTTGTGTACTGGAAGCCGTCGTCGATTGTGGTGTTGATGTTGACGGTGAACTGACGACAACTACAGGCTTCACCAGAGTGGTGGTGTTGATATATTGGGCGTTCACGATCGGCATTTGCGCCACGGATTTGAGGATCGGGGTCGTGATCATTTTGCCCGCAAGGCTAGAGGGGGCTAGGATATGAGCAGTCACTTGATTTCCTTGCGAGACAACGGTCATCGGCGTGACGATCGGTGTCAGGCCGGAGAGAGGTGTGTGCGGGCCAACGATATGAGCTATACCCTCTGTGGACGGAGCGTTTTGCATCACTGTCGAGCCTGGTTTACCTGTTGTGGTTTGAAGCGACACTCCTGCATGGCTCAGCGTCAATCCTGCAACCCATAGGGGTAATTGCACGGTAAGATATGTTGTCTTCTTTCGGCCAAAACGAACGCTAATAAGAGAATAATTTGAATCCCTCGCGCTCAAGATTTCACCCGCTATATACCTTTCTACGATTGGTATTTGTAACTATTCGCGAGCATGCATCGTTGCTGAAAATCTTTTTTACCGGACGATTCTTTAAAAATAAATATAATAAATAACGTAATAAATATTAAAAAAAAAAAACTTGTACACCATTTTCAAATCAACCCCGTACACGAATACAACACGAAGTCTTTCTGCAAATGGCCATTTTTCTTCTAGCACCGTTTTTCAGTACAAGATCGTAGAGCAGTACGATTTTGTCTTGGATGTAGTGCTGTATACGAGAAACGCGAAGAAATAAGATCAGAACTTGCTTTTATAGAAACCGAGAGATACGCGATAACTAACGAGAAATTGGAACTGTAGGTTTGCCCTCTGGTGGCGAATATAGAAAAGATCAGCGTGTTTAAACTACGATACAGATATAAAAGGAAAAGAACGAAAGATATCCAATGTAAAGCATTACCATTTGCAGGCAGTATGTTCAATTCAGCGCCACCGGGAAGTCTAGTCAACTCCGATCCATTTCCACCTACCAGTGTCACACCACCGACCATTTTATGCGTGGTCTGCGCGTCACCCGCTCGTATCCTCGTTTGAGCATCTGCAACGTACACAATGCACGATATTATCCAACACGATCGAGAAAATAAATCGATGTTCTTCGTGGATTGGATGTTTCGTCAAATTTCACAGTAGCAAAGCCAATAAATTCACGCAGTCGTATTACTTAATTGCTATCAAAGATGAAAGAAAAATAAGAAAAGTTCTCTAGATATCGTGGTGTAGTTTGAACAGCACTGAATAAACGTGCGTCGACGTGCGTCGCAAATATTTGATCGAATATTTTTTTTATATTCTTAGAATAAACGAAGATTTTTTAAATAAACGACAGCAGCGAACTCGTAATTACGCTACGTAGACAGGATCGTTTCGAGTTACTCACTCGTAACATTCAGTGCAGGAGAATGCGCAGCGAAAACTAACGGCCTCCCCTCGTTTGCCGAATGCACTAATGTAACTGGCCTGACGTCATTGGCGGACGACTGCACGGCTAGGGCCAACGGCCTGTCGTTGTTGGACAGATTAGAATGCACAAACGTTACCCTGTTGTCGTTGGCCGTGGACGAGTGAACGACCAGCGCTACGGGCCTTGGCTCACTTCCAGTGTTCGATTGCACGGCAATAAGCGGCCTCGATTGATCCGGCGAGTTTTGCACGGCCAACGTGAGCGGCCTGGATTCGTTGCTGCCAGTGGTGTGAGTGACCAGAAGTTGCCTCGTGTCACCGGGTATCACCCTCAAGCTCGGACCGAGGTGCTGAAGGGTCGGTACGATCGTCGGCAAGCCTTGACTGGTGTTCAATATCTGAGCGCTGATCGGCAAGTGCAACTGGTGCGGCTGCTGCACTATACTCGTTGGTGAAGTATTAACTTTCTCCTACGATGAAAATTTCACGAATTACTTTGGATCGAGCTTTCGACTTTCTCATATGTAATATATAATTCTGCAATGTATATTCTAATTCCTTTCTAAATCTACAAAAATAAATGTGTGGTGTTGCATTGGTCGGCAACTAATTTATACATATCTATATAAACCAGTTATATGAAACACATTCGCAATGCATTTGAATCTTGCACCGTTGTTCCACACACAACGTTAAAAGGTACACAAACGTTGTGTCCAAGGGGGTGCTGCCTGCGCTACTAGCTACTACAAACGCTTTGCTCTGCTTTTTTGCTTGCTGCAGTATGCTTCGACGATATATACTTCGCGATCTAACCGTTTTGAATCGAATAAAAACGGTTAGTTACGATTTTAGCCGAAACTGAGATTCGATCCAGGGACGTTCAGATTAGCAGTCGCGGACTTAACCGACCGAGCCAATTCAACCGGCCGTAAAACTTTTGTGCTCGATATCGTCTTCAATCTCTTATGGGACGTACCTGTGCTGGAGTAGGAATGCTAGGTGCAGGCGTTCCAGGACTCGAACTCGCAGGTGGACTTTCTCTGGAACTTGGCGCAAGATTCATACCCTGCGCTTGGCAGACAACCGCCGCAGTGGCAACCTGATTGTGGATACTGGAAGTCGCGCTAGTACTTTGAAGCGCCTGCGGTGAACTAGCCGTAGCTGCGCTGCTCAGGCTGCTGGTACTACTGTACCTCGTACCACCCCGTGCGAGCCCCGTCACATCAACCTCCATGTTTTCTGAAACTTTAATAAAAAAAAATTCTTAAATCAGAAATTGCCACCTTACGTTTTTCTCTTATCGTCGATTCTATATTTTATAAAAGGTTCGCTTCGATGGTTGTTGTTTCTCTTCGAGTACGTTTAAAAGGTACACGAATGTCCTATTTCGATCGTAAGACTTACTACTTCTCGTGGCCGTTACATCGGCAGCCGCATTCTGTTCCGGTAAAAGAGTATTAAAGTCGATGTGATCCCAAGTAGCCGCGAGTTCCTTCTTCAGAGCTAGTAATCTTTGCTGGGCAGCAATTTTTTCCCTAGCAAGCCTTTCCATTTCGTGTTCGTAATCTCGTTCCTTCCTTCTCAACATCTGCAACGATATCCCCGCAATTAAAAAAACAGGGCAATCGATGGTAGAAAAAAGTTTCGCATTTTTTTATAGAACGAGCAGGAAAATTAATTAGCTTTCGAACCGAAACGATGTAAAATACAACACGTTCTCGCGATTATATAAGCACGTGTTCTAGACAGATTCCGATTATTCGCGAACGAAAAAGCGCAAATATATTTCGACCGATAACGCGATATATATTTATTTGCTCCCTCGAAACTTCTGCGATCCCAAAACTCTAAAATTTACGCAATCTGTCGTACATGAAATTATCTTTGTTTATCAAACCTGCGTGTTTCACAGTTTCACAGAAACGATTGCAGTTGTTGCGATCCTCTTCGCACGCTCCGGTAGATCTTTATGAAAAATTGCGTGCGCACGATAAAAAGCGGACGAAAACCCATTATACGTATCCCGGCTTCGTTTTCGAGAATAGCATAACGCGAGCGTCACACGATACTCCTGCAGATTCAGGACAACTCTCCATCGAAATACGATAAGCCTTGTGTTTGACGTCAGCACGAACATGCGTGAAGGAACCGTGCACGAGTGCACGGGTGCACGTGACAACGAGCTCCGATACCCAGCGAACGAGATGCATGCGTTTCGAGAGAAGTCGAGGAGAAAGAAAATATGCGAGGACGAAATTCTTGTCGTGTGCAAATTCGAACCTGATCGTTTCGCGCCACAAGTGCTGAGAAAATTCATGATGCGGCAACTTTGAACCACGATAAGAATCTCCAACGAAGAATCGGCATCATTTGCTGTACAAATTACAAAATTCGATCTCGCGTCTTGGCCCATATGTATTTAACTTTCCTGTAATCTTCGTGTCAGCAAACGCAACCTTATACCGTTATAGAACTTAATCTAGGCTAAACTTCTACTCGGAGTAACTGGTCCAAACCATAGAGCTTCAACGCGATGTAAAATAGATGGAAATGCCCATTAACCGATGTTAAATCGTTTGTTAATATATTATTTATATATATGAAATATTTACTGGTAAATATTTTTGGAGCGAAACGATGCTGTCTAAGATTAATTCTAAAGTTAGACTATGAATTCAACGTAAAACGAAACGAGCGTGAAAACACGCAAGACTAACAATATAGACGTAAAAACTTAGACGCGTTACAGTAGAAATCTCGAGTAGTTACGACTCTTTCCGTCAAAACGTGATAAGCATTCGATTCGGTATCGGCAGGAACGTTTCGCGAAGGAACGCACGTGACAATAAGTGGCAGCGCTACCGGCGCGCACGATACAGAATACACGTGGTAAGATCGTCGAGGAGGAGGAAGAGGAGAGCAACGCAGCCGCGCGCAGAAGGGAACGCAGACGGAAAGAAAAGACACGACCGGGGTCGCCAACATACACAGTGATAATCAAAGAAAGTAAGTGGGAGACGAGGATCGCCTTGGTCGGAGAACAAGGAGGAGGAGGAGGAGGAGGAGAAGGAGGAGAAGAAAAAGAAGAGGAAGAAGAAGAAGAAGAAGAAGAAGAGGAAGACGGGGCAGGACGTAAATACGAAGAAAGATGGGGCTACCAACAAAGATAGAACGCAACACTAGAGATAAAGAGAGGGGAGAAAGCAGAAGGAGGGGAATATACGTTGCGAAAAAGGCTGAGAAACACAACAAAAATAGACAGACACGCGTATCGAAGGATAGGTAAGTTAAAAGGAGATAGAAAGACGACAGAAGTGGAGATGAGGAGGAAGGTGCACGAAGGCCGTTGCATGAATAGGCGCACGCGCGGTTTACAAGCACGTGGGTAAACCGCCTTCAACAGGATTCGCACACACAATACTGCGCTCTCGGATATACGCAAATAGCGTTTTCGTTTCTTTCTACATCTCCCCTATCTGCCACGTCGTACGTGCCGCGAAGATCGCGCATGCACTTTATTATACTTTATCGAACTCGGGTGCGCGCGAATCCGGCGGATTTTTCGCCGACTAACAAGAATGGAGTAAGTTAAACCCGTTTAAAGCGTCGTCGTGCCGGTAGTGGATTACCGGTTTCCTTTCATTCGTATCTCCTTCTCCTTCTCTTCTTTTCTTTTTTATATTCAAATATCTACATTTCGATCGAGCATTGTCCCGATACGATGATACTTATTGTCCCAATACGTCAGCTGTTAAGAAGGAACGTTTCGTTATTACGCTATTTAGGGTCTAATAATTACGTCGTATTTTGGTCGATGGTTATCGACGAAACGTTTTCACGGGATCCATAGGTTTCGTTTTGCCGTTCGAATTTCGAACTGAAACGAAACAACGATGCTTAGTATCCGTGACGACCGCACCATTTTCCGAAATAATACCCTAGCTTAAATACTTAACGATCTTGAAAATCTGGCAGCTATTCACGAAGTTATTATTGCGTCGGTAATCGTGCGGTTTATTTGTGAGTCGCTACGTTTCTCACAGAACTTTGGATAATCCTCGACCCCGAAGGAGACAATAGAGCATGATTGTACTTGAGACCGAAAATTATTCTTAAGAAGCTAGTCTTTGATACATATATATATACATATATATGTATACATATATTTTATTAACGTTTCCCCGTATAATGGCAAGAGACGTAACGATTGTGTTTCGTTGATTCCGTATATCTGTTGACAACGTTTATTAATAAATATGTAACGAAATGTTTTCAGTTGATAACGGTATACGTCAATGACATCGTTCGGAAGACGTAGCCGATCGGTGGCTCAACAGAAACATGGAACGGGTAATTCCACGTAATTACGCAGAAACCTGACGTTACGGTAAGCCAACGTGCAATTTCGACACGTCGGAGTGGTGCATCCGTTTCGTACTTAGAAGTCGGCAACAATGGCGCTCTGAACGATAAAAGTTCGGATAGCAGCGTACGCCGTACGTGCCATGCTGCGTGACACCGATGGCCGCGCAATCACGTGGAACCAATACAGGTACACCTTGTACGTGGAGAAGCATCGTGTACGCACACGCGCGAACTGCACGGAGTGAACCGGAGACGAAGAAAGCGAACGTCTCGTATGGTGGGGGAACACGAAGGATGACCTAGAGTGGGAAAGACGACGATCGACGAAGACGAAAGAGTACGCAGACAATGCCGTTCTGACGAAGACGGGCGAACGAAGAAGGAGGAGGAGGACGAAGGAACGGAAAGAGAAAGAAACTACAGATACGAAACGCGGTCGAAGAGGAAACGCGAGACAGAAGATACACGCGGAAAGAAAGAGGAGAGGTCAGGAGCAGACAGAGAGCGAGAGACGAGAGACAAGACTAGAAAGAAGTGGGGATCGCGAGACAGAAAAGACAAAGACGAAAATACGAGGAAAGAAGACGGTGGTGGGGGAACAACGTGTCTCTAGAAACGACCTCGTGCGGCAGACGGAGCAACGGAGAGAGTGAAACTATCGGACGAGGAGGAAAGACGACTGTACTGTAAAGAGCGAGTAAAAAGGGAAAAATAATTCTCGCGTAAAGGCGGAATAATATATCGTAAGTAAATTGGTCGATCTGGTTAAAGGAGAAGACGAAGGAAGCGAGGAAAGAAGGTGAAGAAATACGATACCCTGGGTTTGCACGTACGATGGAAACGACGCGTATGCCGTCCGCATATTGGAAAGAAACAAACGGATCGTATAGTAAATAGGTAAAAAGAGAGACATGCGCAGACCGAAAGGCTACGAAGAAAGAGACACGGAGAATAAGCCACACAAGCGCGTGAGAAAGAGGCCAAACGGCTGATAGTAGGATTCGAGTTGAATCACGAAAGAAGGGAAAGGAGGTGGTATGTATGGTCGACCTTCGCGGGGACGCGCATCGGGCCGATTCTCTGGCCGTCGCGCGAAAAGTTAATGCCCGATTTCGCAATTCCGAAATTTCGGGAAAAAAGAATTAGATAGGATCGAACTCGAGTACCAAGGGGAAGTCAAAATTTCCTTCTGAATATAAAATAGGCGCAATCGGTCTCCACCGATACCCTTATCGATACAGTAAAATGATTTATTTCCGGCCCGATACCATATGCCATTATTATCTACTATCGGCTAATTGGTATTTACAATCATGGTATATTACATCACTCGCTGATACATAGTCTGTGAGACGCAATATATTAACGAAAGCGATTAATAGAATGGAAGATTAATCGGGTCGAGTCTTACGTACCGAAGATTATTGCGTGGCGAAGTAACCGCAGTCACAACCCCCC
>NT_176515.1:1063437-1064297 GCF_000188095.3 Bombus impatiens
CACCTTTACAAGCCGGCGATTATTTCTGTCTTTTGCTTCTTCTCTTTTTCTGTTTTTTCGAAAAATTCGTAAATCGAAACTGACTCGTGATACATTGACCGCACGAATCGAACGGAACAATTACGTGGCCTTTATATTCAGGTGCCACGACCACACATTTCGCGCTAGGTCACACGGCTAACCTGCGACACTGGAAACCATCGCGGCATAACAGAGAGCATAATTAACAGTTTTTACGATAGCAAAGCGTTTCGCGTGCAAGCATACTCTCTGCGAGAGACAGGATTTCGCTATTATGTAAAATAAACAGCATGTAACATTACAGTAAGGAATATTATGGTAATTGTACTAAACTCATCTATAAATTGGAACGGGAAAAGAGTATGAATCGTAAAACACGTTACACGTATCAATTTACATACCTGTATATGCCTGATCGCAGCGTGAAGAATCGAAAGGTTCGACGACTTTTTCTCTTCCTGCGACGGGAGTTGCCTCTTCAATAATTCGAAGCACTCTTTCAGGTGCGCCCTTCGATTTTTCTCCAATTTGTTATGCACTTCTCTGGTGCCAGAACGGATTACACACGGTCTAGAATAGAGAAACGGATATATGTAGACACGCGATATTTTCCATTTATATTTACATCTATGTGGAACCGATAAACCGTTGATAAATTAGTTCCGGCGAACTATGAAATTTATCGAAATTCTATTGAAGCGATTTCACAGGCCCTTAAATAAAAAGCATCGAGTCATCGGCAAAACGTAAGTCGTGCAAGTTACGTCCCTCTACAAATTACATTACGCTGCTTCCAACTTGTCAGGCATTTTCGAATCGATTCGCGCGACGTGTTGACG
>NT_176515.1:1064445-1069927 GCF_000188095.3 Bombus impatiens
CCCAAACGATAATACCATTCTTGCATCATTTTCTTACGCGATCGCAGCAACGCGACTAGCTTACTGGCAATATTTTGTTAATCAGGTTCGCATGCACTCTTTACATCTAGAAAATTAAAGTGAGATATACGATTGGAGAAAATCGCGAGATAATAGAGTACTTTGTATTGATCTCGGAGATCCAGGTAAGGAACGCTATCGGATAACAGAAAACAGAGAAATGCAAAATAAGAAGAGAAAAGTATGACGATAAAGCGAGCGTAAACGGTCGATAATCTCTGTAATCGATCAGATAAAGCAACAATCCTCGCGCACCTCTGAAGCGAAGTACACAGACATGGAAATGGCGTTCTTAATCGGAAGGTGGCAGACAAATTACGATAATCCGTAGCGGGAGGAGGCACGAGCGTGCAGCACGCATGTGGTGGTACGCGATAATGGCAGCGGCGCGTTAGTACGCATCCCGGTCCCCGGTCTCACGACGTGGTAAGTGACGCACCGTGCACGTGCCATTCACCCTGGACACGTGCACCGCGTGAATGGGTAGCGAAGACTCTGTTGCCTCGACGCTCCTGCCTGTGCATCGAGAAAAGAGAGAACGGACAAGACGGAGAGGGAGAGCGCGCGAAGCAACAGGCTGGCATATCGGCAGCCAGAAAGAACACGGAAAAACGGCGAGAAGCAGGCGAAGTTGGCGGCACCGTGGACTGAGCAACCGTCGAAAAATATATCGAACGAGAATTCGCGACAAGAAACAAAATACTACCGCTGTTGATGCTGCTGAGAGAGAGAGAGAGAGAGAGAGAGAGAGAGAGAGAGAGAGAGAGAGAGAGAGAGAGAGAGAGAGAGAGAGAGAGAGAGAGAGAGAGAGAGAGAGAGAGAGAGAGAGAGAGAGAGAGAGAGAGAGAGAGAGAGAGAGAGAGAGAGAGAGAGAGAGAGAGAGAGAGAGAGAGAGAGAGAGAGAGAGAGAGAGAGAGAGAGAGAGAGAGAGAGAGAGAGAGAGAGAGAGAGAGAGAGAGAGAGAGAGAGAGAGAGAGAGAGAGAGAGAGAGAGAGAGAGAGAGAGAGAGAGAGAGAGAGAGAGAGAGAGAGAGAGAGAGCGAGCGAGAGAGAGAGAGAGAGCGAAAGAGAGAGAGAGAGAGAGCAAATGCGGGATGGAGCAGAAAGGGAAAGGGAGGGGGAAAAGTTCGAAAAGAAATTTTTAGAGGAAAGATGACGAACAGGGAGATAGAAATGAACTTCTTGAGAATTAGGGGTGTAGATGTGTTGTATTTCGTTGTAAGAAAGCAACGTTTGGTTCGATCCAATGTTAATTACGGGTTATATACTATGGAATTTTATCGATGTAACATTTGATAAAATATCAACACGTTCTAAGGCGAATAAAAAAATTGTTCGATATGGCGTTGAAACGGAGAAAATCATTTATTTTCCTCTAATTAAATCTTTCAGCGTAACGTTTTCAATGACGCGCGTGTAAGATACCAAAGATACGGCCAAAATGATCTTTTTTCTTGGCCTAGAACGTGTTAATCGTTTATAAAGAAAAGATTGTAATATGCACAACGAGGAATAAAAGTGTACCTCGTGTACATCCTTTAAAATTTGACCAAACGACTTTCTCCGAGTTTCTCCGAGAAACTGACAAAGGATTGGTTTACTAGATAACGCGTTAAAAATGTTTTGAAAAAATTGCCTTTTACAACATTTTTATCTGGGCTTGTAGCGAAAATTTCAGCAGCACGTTTTCAAGATTTGCGTTAGTTGTGCGATATATACACTGAAAATTTTAGCGAACTCGGTCGATGCGGAAACAGGCGTCAGGCATTTTTTAACCGTTTGTAACTCGTTGCAACGTTAACCGATTTCCATCAAATTTTCAGCGTAATTGTATAACCGACGTATAAATGTTCGATAATCGTGTTGCTTAGATTCTTATTATAGGCTTGGATAAAAAGAGGTGTAAAAAGTAAACTCCAAATTGCAATTTTTCCAAAAAAAAAAAAAATTGTAACTTGTCAGGGAGTATAGACACTCGTCGTTCGATCCAAGCTTTAAAAAGTTATTCTGCTTTAAAAGGTGTACGAATACCTTTGTCCCTCGCTGTATATGCAACACCTAATTATGCGTTAATGGTATAAATTACTCGATGCAAATCTGCAACACGCGTAACCTTCGATGTAACAAACAAGTACGAGAAGTTAATTCGGTTTCTAAGTTGTTTAACTCGGATCGACTCTCATTCTCCGTAAAACGAACTATTCTAAGGACAATTATAATTAGATTTTAAGAAGTTTTTCAGTATAAAATCAGTCACAGTTGCAACGGTAACTCGGTTATTCTTAAAGTTATTACAAAGCACTTTCGTACCAGGTGTTCGGTGATCGTGTTCGCTACATCGGCGAATAATCCCAAATTCGTTTCATTCCAACATTATGCATTCCCATTATTATTTAGTTCTCTTGCTTTTCCTTTTTATCCAATTTTGAGATTGTAACTCAATGTGCCGCGATAATAAAAAAAGCTGACTCAAAGTTCTCCTACCACCCTTACAAAAATTAGAAAGCATATCTTCGCATACGTCGACGTTAATGTTAATCGTATGTCGACGTAAACTATATTAGATCTACTTTTTTATAGTAATTAAAAGTACAGTAACTAAACTTAACACAGATATACACAAAATATACACAAGATATACACAAGGACGGTTATGCACATTATCCCAAATTATACGAACTTAACACTTTAACCAACATCCGTCGGCCGTCGCTTATGCCAATTTGACACGCGTTGCGATAAACGAGATAAAAGTAAAAGGAAAAAGTAAAGCAACAAAGAGATATTTGTCTCGTGTTCGTAATTTATATGTTCGTTACAAGGGACGGACGAGGGTTAAAACTTAAATTAAACATATAATGTGTACGAATTAAGCTTATCTTAGCTAATTTATTTTTATCTATCGCACGAACGAAATTAACCGACATACATCGAACGTATTACAAATAAAATAGAAATAGTTGCATCAATCTTACCCGTTTCGATGCTTCTTATTGTCGTGGCTGGGTTCAACGTCGACGACGAGATTGCCCGCGGTCTGCTGCGAGTGATTCGTATTATGATTTTCCACGTAAGGATTATGCGGGCTGTTGTGATTGTTGTGATGGTGATGATGGTGATGGTGATGCTGCTGTTGCTGTTGCGGCTGCTGTTGCTGCTGCGGCTGTTGCTGCGGTTGCTGCTGCGGCTGCTGTTGCTGTTGCTGGTGGTGTTGCTGTTGGTGCTGCTGTTGGTGTTGTTGCTGGTGCTGCTGTTGCTGGTGGTGCTGCTGCTGCTGCTGATGATGATGGAGATGGTGGTGCGACGTAGAGTGTACGGCGGCCAGATGCGCCGCGTTTGCGTTCGCCGAGGGTGGCGTTACTCGCGCGCTTGAGATCACGGGACTCCCTCGGGAACCTGTCGAGTGATTCCCGTTCGTTCTATTATTTTCTAGCGGCTCCTCCTCTGAAAAATAAATCAAATCAATCTTTTCTGAAGATCGACCATTATAAAACTTTCTACTTCGTTATGCTCTTTCTTCCGTCCAAAAGAGATCTTCGATACGGTTTAATCAAAATCTCGTAGTTATTTATATCACGATATAATTTATTTGTCGGGTTTACATTAGAATCGGGGTTAGGGGCGTGAAACGAATCTTCGTTTGGATTACACGTGTCGTTATGCAATAGAGAAGACATCGACTAGTGCAAATACGATTATCATAGAACCGGACAAGTAACCGTGGTAATTAGATACTCGAGAAACTAACGACAATGACCTTAGGTTCGATAACGAATCCGCGGTCGACGGGATGAACGTGCTCGCAAAATCTAAGTCGGACGCGTAATAATCACGGGTCGTAAGGTGTTACTCTTTTCGCCGATGAGATCGCAAGAAGGAATGAATTTCTGTCCCGATGATGCCACACAGGAAAACTATATACGTTGCTGCTAATTGGTCGATCTCCATATCGGTGGTTAGAAAAAGATGCTAGCCGCCCTCGAGGGAAAGTTGCTAGCGGGTGACGCCGCTCGTTGAAAAACAGGTCTCCTCTATTTTCCCGTAGTTGAGACAAAGACTGTTTGTCCGTTTGAAGGACTTTAGTTGGCTAAATCTTATGATTTATAACGGGCCCTCGGGCTAGCCGAACATGTACCGCGGAGACGCATCGACATCTGACAATCGTCTTACTCGAAGAATAGGGTCTGCAAGTGGCAAGCTACGGGACAGAGACCGTTGGAATGTTTACCGTCGAGTGTTACAACTATTTCCTTTTTAAGAAGAGCTATGGAATTACTGCATGCCTTTGTTAGACAAAGCGTTCATCCCGTGACCGCGGCTACGTTCGGCGACAGACTGTCGCCTCGAGCCAAAGCTCACTATCGCTAATCTCGAACAATTACAATCGGATCGAATAACTACAATTGTTTAATTACAGCTATCGTAGACTCTAGATTACAATGTTGCGGCGTACACTCTAGATTACAATGTTGCGGGATTATCCAAAATTGCAGAGGCTCCGGTGTTCTTTCGTCTCCGACATACTTATTACTTTTATCATCGCGTCTATTCGATAAACGCTGGTTAACGATTCTTAAAACTTCGGAAACTCGCAAGTAATTGTTCTTTTCATATCCTACGAGTGGCGATGATAGATAAGTCATTTTGAAACGATATTCTAAATCTACAGCACCGGAGGAACGTGAGATTTCTCAGAGAAATATGGTACAGGTGAACGTATTCGAGCGGCTCGCCGACAAGACACTCTCGGGTAAATAGTTTTTCAGGAAAGGAACTATACGAAAGGAGGATTTTACAGGGGTAATTTCCAAGCGGTTGCCGGATCTCGAAACTTTCATTCTGGATAGCATTCACGGAGGCACAGCAATTCCTCGCGTTCTACGGTGCAGACGACGCTCCCCTTGCTCATTCTATTCTATACTCGAACCTGAATGACTATGTTCTCGCCTAAGATTAGCGAATGCTTCTCTGGAGTGGCGATGGCTTCGATACGTACAGATACCCGTACCAGGATCGACTCTTTCGACTTGCACCAACGAGTCATCAATCGCTACGTCTCCCATGCTCGTTTTCGATCTTCGGATGCGACTCGACTTTTCCTCTTCGTAAAATTATTCATACGCATATCCGTTCGATCACCTATGGGTCGCAACGTTGCGCGCAAAGTCCGTTAAGTAAAATGAAAATGTTTAAAAAAATTGAGCAAACGATGCTGCAAGAAGAGTTTTGCTAAGAAAGCGAAACAAGAAATTGCGCGTACGAAAAAACGCGTCTGGACCGGTAAAAGGATGGAAAGGACAAAGGCGGGGTTAAAAGGTAGAGCTAAGAGGTAGAGCCGTCTAAAGTCGCAGTTCACGAACGACCAAAACGTTTCGCTACGACGATCCTGTAGGATCTGCAATTTTCGTGCTCGGAGGGCCGCC
>NT_176515.1:1070291-1073954 GCF_000188095.3 Bombus impatiens
GGAGGGCCGCCGCTCCATTCGTCGCGATGCTATAAATTAGCGCAGCACGTGTACGCACATGCAACTAACTCATTCATGTACCAAGAGACTTGGCAAAGCTTCGTCGCATAGCTCGACGCTTCCTAAATCTATTCCGGGCTTAAAGACGGCGTGTACGTATCATGAGAACAAGAAGCAAGAAAGCACCGGCGATATACCTTGCACTCGGTGCGCGCTTGCAACGCTGCCTTCGTCGAATAACACGCTAAAACGTGTCTCGCAACGCGACTACACGATCTCTACCGAACAAGGTTTTCTTACACTTACTGTCCGACTATCGACCGGTGAAAACGGTCTCTTCTCCTTTTCTTTTCTAAAATACCCGAATACGTTCGAGAACTCGTTCGCGCAAGATCTCCGTCGTATTTCGCTATCTACAGAGAGTTTGATACTGAGCATATTACGACGAACGAATAACTTAAAAATGTGATATCGAGCCAGGTTGCGAGGATGCAAGGTTTTAGATACGCTGTCAACGTAGTTCGCAGTTTTTAGTATATATTTTTGATCGCTCGTCGTTGGCCTTTGTCGAATGGCCTACTTCGTGCGATAAATCTCTGTAGACAGGGACAGGAAGTCTGCTCTTGCGTAACAAGGTTGACGCATTCGACAGGTTAAATCTTCCCGTATTTTGCATTCTATCTTCTTCTCGTATCTGCGTCAACTTATTTCGAACTTTTATCTTTCGTTTCTTTTCCTTGCAAGAAAATTACCATATGCGATCTTTCGAGATTTTTCAGGAAACTGGAAATGGACTGTAAAATTTGTCGAAGTAACGTCCTATTAAAAAGTTCGACAATTAACGTCGCGAAACCAGCGAAAGAAACGCTTCTTCCACGAGCGAAAAGAATATAAAACGTAAAAATAAGAAGGATATTTAAAAAGAGATTGGGCGATAGAAAACGGGCAGCAAAGAGGAAAAACAGCGTTGGATAAAAATCGAATAAAAGTGGAGCACGAACGAATCGAATGGCAGATCCTTGACCTAAAAATAGCGATCTTCGCTAATTTCTTGTCTCCGAAATTGATATTCAGTGACGCGATTCATCTATTAGCAAATTTACCGAACAACGGTTCCCTCTCCTCCGAACCGTTGCCGCGTTTACAGACAGTCGAGTTTAGTGCTGAAACGTGGCAATAAATTTTATCGAAATGGAATTACCAGCCAAAAGTCGTTCGTTAAATAAGACGAAACGGACGATCGTGTTTTTATCCTGGATATCGCATAAACGAAACCAGCTCTTAACGGATACACGCGGATGATCGCTGTACATCGAGCGAATCTTCTAACACAAGCCACAACTTGCTACGAACGCGAACTATAGAAAAAAGCGGCAGTAAAACGATCGTGCTTGAAAGAAAGACCCACGAAGAATCGTCTTAAGAAGGTGGAATTTTTGGCGAAAACGAGAAACACGCGAGAGCTTTTCCCTCTGTCAGACCAGCGACGCGCGTTTTACCGAATTAAGAATTATTTATTCGATAAACGGACGTAAAAAAATTACTCTTCTCGGTCGTGATTCGAATTATTTGGTCGTGCGAGAAATTTCTTTCACGGTCGATGAAAGGATCGTATCGCGAAATTCATATACGTCGACTTTCCACCAAAGTACGAATCAAATCTTTCGATTGCGGCTAAACTCGAATTAAACTTCAAAAATACGACAAAAAGACAGATTACGAAGGATAAAAAGAATTAAGGAATAAATATGGATAAAATAACGTGACTCGACCGTGATCGATATCCTGGCAGATATTAAAATTGCCAATGGCCCTTGTTCGACGGATCTTTTAACAAAATCCTTTGGAAAAGGAGAGGCGCACGCTCGGATTAAAGACTATACAGAGCGAGCGAGAGAGAGAGAGACGGACGGACAGACAGAGACGAGCCTGCCTGTCTAGACGGACGTTCGGATGGTAATTCGCAGCGATGAACTAAAATGGTCAGAGACGAAGGAACGTGACTGTTCTTTTATCTGCAAAATCGGCATGAAATCAGCCTTTACCGCTCGAAGTCAAACTAACCAGATGTAAATGTAAGCACGCCTGTTTACGTCCAAATATCAAAACCCATAGCTACTTTATGCGATAATCCGTTCGAGTGACGAAATCCTTAGACGTTCGCGATTCCAGATTTATCGGCAATTCGCTGGAAAAAATATCGGCAAAGATATTTACAATACGAATCGTTTGTACTTTTTCGTTAATTACCATCTGGTTGCGTTGTAATTTCTCTTGCAAACTCGATGTTCGATGAATATTATGTAATCGCTAAACGTGTACGTAGAATTCCTGTGACTCATGCGGCAAACTTTCCTTATTCAGAGATGATACACCATATATACGCAAATGTATACGAAAATGATCGAGATTTACACTTTACGGAACGTAACGACAACGAAGATGTCCGATCATTCTTTAAAAAATTCCTTACGACAGCAAACGTCGAAGTCGATAGTCGGCGGATAGAAGCGCGATCGTGCATACCGGTATTTAAAGTTTTAACCGATCTAGCGCCGCTAGCTCAATCAGTGGTCCTGCTGTAACGCGAGAACCCAACGTCCAGCTAAAGAATATTTATAGGCTGTGCGTACGTAACCACTTTAAGTCGAAGCATCCTCGATGCCGAAGAAAAAAAGACACGGCTCCTTTTAACGGTGTCTCCGTTCGAACGAACCCCTTTCTAACGGGAACGGCTCAATTGCATTGGCAATCAAAAATCGGCTGAAATCGTCGCGATAACCAACCTCGATCAACTATCACCTCGCAAAACTTACCAACTATAAAAACGTATCCGTCTAGTCGTAAAACGATCGTACGATCGAAGCTTATAAAAATAACTCGCTGTTTGAAAATTCGAAAAAGCTGCTACAAGCCGTACGAAAATTACACTTAGAAAAATACATCGATACAAATACAAAAATACAGTTTGTCTCGAGCTGATCACGCGGTGCACGACTCGAGCGAAAAAACGCGTGTACCCGCTTAGTCGTGATTCTTTGGTCCATCAGTTTTCGAACGTCACGCGTGCCACGCGTTTCCATTCCTCGTCCCTAATAAATCCAGAATACACGCGTACATAAAACCGATAATATACGCCAAGTATCGAATCACGTTCAAAGTGATTTATAATAGTGTTGATATCTAGTTGAAAATCTTCGAACGGCCTTTGTATCGAGATTCACCTGCTCGTCGCTGCTATTGCTAGAGCCAAGTATCGCGATATTACATCGCACGCAACCGTATCTATATCGAGTTATCGGTCTTAAACTTTTTCCAGATACCAGTAGACTTTGCTCCATCGTCTTTCAGCGATGCGACGAAAGCAAATGTGTTTATACCATCATTCTGTTTGATCTTCTGTCAATGTTATTATCGTAGAATTTCTCGTGTTTTCGAGAAGAAACGCGAGCTAGGAAATTCAGGAGACTCGAGACTTATCCGACAGCTCGATACGTTCGAAGGAGCGTTCGTTAAAACGCATTGATATTTCCTAGATACCCTTTTTACGACGGATCATACATATGCGCGCGCGCGTAGATCGCTAGACGGAGCGACAAACCGCGTGGAAACGCTGCATCGGTCGCGATGGTGTGTGATCGATAAAAAGCGCGACACGTTTCG
>NT_176515.1:1074691-1079124 GCF_000188095.3 Bombus impatiens
AAACTAACCGCCGGGAATCGTTACGACTGCTAGTCGATGGTTAAGTGCAGTGTCACGGTCGCGATACGGAGTCGCGAGCGACCACGTGCCAGCGAGATAACGACCGGAGCAGCGTGTATTCGCGCGCAAGATGAAATAGGAAATCGGTGGGATCGCGGGGGCTTTGGGGCAGTGCAGTTCACAGGGTGCTGAATGCGCGCGTATATATAATTGCCTTGATGTCACGCCAAACCGACTTGCCTTTAAAATTAGAAACGAAGCCAGCCCGTGGCAATTTTGCGAATCGAACTCGTGAATCGAATTGGCGATCGAAAATGTACCGTCCTTTGTCGTATGGAGTCTGCTACCGATAACGTCATCGATAAATAAGAACTTCGCAAGCCACATTCGCCGACCGCTTAAATCAAAAAGTAGAGAAAAGCGGCGACTAGATGGCGGATTTTCACGCGCATTCCTAGAGTTTGCGCAAAGTAGATCTCGGATTACGAAAAGGCATTGTGAAAACAGAGCTACGTACATCTTCGATATTTTACACAGTTTTCCATATTGCGCGCATTTTCTACAATTTTTCGCTTTCAAATTTCTCATAAATGCGTAAAGATTCGCTGTGCAGCGACGACGTTGCGAATATCGCTTTTCAAGTTTGCCATAGATTTTATCGTTATTTCTGTCATCCTCTTGCGATAAACTATCTTGAAAACTGAACATTAATCTTTCGTTCTTAGGAAATTGAGAAATTAAAGAAAAACGGAATCGATCGATTCGGCTTATGAAAAGTTCGAATATCGTTAATACGACCATATTATCTATAATTCGATGTCTATAGATCGAATGCAATTAACCGCACGTAAAGTATACGTTGCGTACAACGTAATTGGTACGATCGAATCAATCGTAACTGGAAAAACTTGAGATATTTTGCAGCACTCGAAGGCGACATTTACAACTATGTGGTACGAGGGACATATCTAACGATTCATTTTTGCTAAACAGCGTGCATCGAATATGCATCGAACCGGTATGACGTAATTTGATAAAGCAGGCGAGTCGCGCGTGCACGTTGCTCGGGTCGCCAATTGTTCAATCGCTTTAATAAAATCGAACGATACGGTGTACGTAGCCGTATCAAAGATCACCGCTGTCTTTTTCTATAGAATTTACTCTTTCCTCTTCTCTGTTTCGATCGATGGATGTACGTACCGCGTACACGAAGATTAAGCAATTACATTTCCGATATTTTACAACTTCGTAAAAGCGAGATTAATAAACTTAGTAATCTCTCGTACACGTTTATTGTACCACCGAAACCAGTTTATCTACGATTAATTACAATTACCTAGAGCTGTGTTTCGATGCTCGTATCGGCCCGATATACACGGTGATCGAGAATGCAACTACAAAGAAAGAATGCCGAATACATACGCCTTACCTGTTCTTGTTCCAGCCGTCTTAGCAGAAAGACCGGCGGACACAACGGTGCAAAGAATTTCGCAGCAAAAGTAAGCGGAAATTTGCATTTCGATTTCATTCGTTCGAAAGAAAACAAAATATTCGACGAAAGAACAATAGCCAGATATAGCGTGAAATATGCGGAACGATACAAGGTCACGATTATTGCCCGTTACGGATCGTTTCTCAACGAGCCTCTTCTATCGCGTCCGTTCGTTCGTAAGCGAGGAAACACGGGACAAACGTCGAGCTACCCCTTAACCAACCTTGAAATACGCTCCTAATCGCGTTAATCGCGAGTACCGCCGCTCTTTCTATTCGTTATCGATACGACGTTTTCTAACTACAAAGAGCGATACATCGATAATAAACGCGCGAAACGCATTTTATCGGCGAATCGCGACTTTATCGCGTCTTCTCGACTTTCGAATAAATGTATCGTGATCATCGTGCGGTTCGTGCGTGAAAATATCCCCCTCAACCTTCCCGCGTATAGTTACAAACCGCTGTACCGCAAATAAAGAAAGAAGTAGCCAGCAAGTGCAACTGCTCGACAAAAACTGCTCGACTTTAACATAATTATTCGTTTCTCGGATAAGCTAATTCCTTTTGATACGTATTTGGAAACTTTCGTCGCGATGAATTCGCGTAATCTTCGACGATCGCGTTATTCGCCCGATGATCTCCGGTAATCGTAACTTGGATTAATTAAGAGGTCGCACGGAATAAATCTCACCAAGGTGAGCTACGATCGTCAACGGTTCGGACGTTCGCTCGATGTCGAATTATCCAACTTGAACGCGGTGAAACTTTACTCTAAAGAAAGAACGATCGGTGGAGCGACTGAAAATCCAAGGCGTTCGATTCGAGAGCGAAAGGCAGACGAGAAATGGGAGTGTAGAGGGGTAAAAGTTTGGCTCACCGAGCAGATAATGTCGTATCCATTTTTTCTTGGGCGGGGGCGGCATCCAGCTGCGTACCGGCTCGTCGTTGACGACCACGTCGATTATACCGACGACCTGCGTCGGCATCAGACCATTCGCATCTCTCAGTCCGTTTACATTGTTATTCGTCTCGTTAGCGATGTCGATCGCACGCTGCGCTCCCGCAGCTTTGACCGCGTTCAAATTCATACGAGGTTGAACCGCCGCTGTGCCATCCGAAACCAACAGAACTCCCATGTTCCCGACGATCACACGCGTTCTCGCGCACGCTGCTCTCCGCTGCGTACAACACGCGCGCCAACGAAAAAGAGAAAAAGGAAAAATAACGAGCACACGGATACACACGCACCGATACACGCGATCGACGTACGGACGTTCCTCTTCCCTTTCGGTACATTCAAGCGACAGTTTCTACGACCATTCGCGATGCTGCCCGATAATTTTCTACTCTCTATAATCGGAGATCGGGTCGGCGATGCCTCCTCGTCACAGCCGTGAATTTCCGATCAGGACGATAGCGAGATTCGCGTTCCCTTGTGCCGCAGTCGGGACAGTACCCTCTTGCTCCGCGCTCGGAGTCGGTACTACGACGACGGTTAAGGTCCGAAGCACGAGAACGAGGCGTACGGCGCTACGAGCGACGACCGGACCACGACGTACACGTACCGCACAGCACAGCCGTAATTACCACGATAACTTTCCAATATACATAGATGCCGATGGCTTTGGAACTTTCTTCGATAGGAACTTGGATCCGTATGCGTGCACGGTTACACCAGCAGCGAGGAGCTTCCCTTTAACGGCGACGAACCAATGGCCTGGTAGTATATACGAGGTAGATAAACACGTCGTTGCTCGGTGGTCGGGTTTTCGAGAACGCATAGCCTTGCGACGACCGATAAAACTGTCGTCCAGGACGTGTCGAACGGAGCGGTCGCTCGAAAAGAAGTGGAAACGACCGGGAATGCGAAGCGCGTGGAAAAGAGAGAGGGCTGCGTCACAGTTTCATTTCAGAGAGGGGAAACGGTTACGACGAACGAATACGACGAGGTCGCTGTTTATACCGGCAAGAAAAAATCACAACTTTCGAAACATTCGCGACACCGTGTCTCGTGCGTCGTGGTGTCGCGTTCGACGAATCTCCTTGTGCGCCCCAGTCTCCACGGGTTCAAATTCCTCTTTGACTAACTAACATCGACAGTTTCGATATCCAGAAATCCTTGATCGAGCATCCTCGTCGACCGACGTTCGTCTCGACAGTTTCGTTGCTCGTCGATCCTATACGTTCCTCGATTTTGCGATTATATATGGTCACCGACGTCTTCGATCGAAACACGATCGATGCCCATTTATCGAAATCAACGTTCCATCGACTCGTCCATGTTCGATTTAGCTCGGGAGAATAGCCGCGACTCTCCGAGACAATACGCGTAAGATTTCTAGAAGTGTCGATCGTGCGTGAGCAAATCCAAACACGTTATCCTAGATCGCAACACGGCTATGGATTTCTTATTCGACGGATCGCACTTGTGTAATCGCGGCTGATAAAGCGGCGTCTCGAGTATCCGTGTATCCGCGACGACGACGCACATCCAGACCAGCGACCTTTTGCGCGTATCTAACAGCCGGTCTGACTTCTCATGTATGTATGTATACGCGGCTCTACGACTTGCTTCTCTAAAACCAATCTATATTATACGACACGACGACTCAGCCAGCTTGATAAGAGAGACCGCAAGGTCGATCGATCAACGAGTATCGCGTCGGTATGTCCTTCTTACCAATTTAAAGACACCGATTTAAAGAAACAACGACCGGTCGCTCGTATCGATCGTTCGATCGCCCGTGTAATTTGCCAAACGAAGGAATCTCGTAACCGCATGAGTCGCGGGTGCCGACTGAAGTCTAAACGTAAGTGCCACCGCCTCCAACCTGAGGATGACGATCCCCTGTTCCCTTACCCCACCTCATCGGCCCGTGCACGCCACCAGTGGCGACGGCATGGCAGCAGCGACGCCGACCAATCTCCTCTCGACCCTC